>NW_020450219.1:0-206064 GCF_003343035.1 Apteryx rowi | reverse complement strand
CGGTGCCGCATCCCGGTGCCGCGCGCCGGTGCCGTGGGGGGAAGGGAAGGAGGGGACAGGAGCCACGGGGGATGGGGAAAGAGCAGAGGCAGGACAAGGGTTGCAGAAATACCATGTGTTTAATAAGTAAGCTGCTGTATTTGTTCTGATGGTTTTGCTAAGCTTGGTTTACAGGAGTTTCCTTTCCAGTAATGTCACAGGCTTCCCTCCGGCACTGCCGTCCCTCGGTGCCTAGACGTAGCGGCTCGGTAGTAACCTGCTGGCAGCAGGGCGTCCCGCTCTTCCCTGTGCAGACCGGAGCCGAGCGGCAAGTCCRGCTCAGCCCGTCCCCGAGGCCCGTGGGCACCCGCCGCACAGGTGGCTCCTGGCGTCGCTATCGTCGCTTCGCGTGGTGCCCGCGGTCCAGCCCGCGCTTTCTGCCGCGGTGGCTGGTGGCGCGTAGCGGGATGGTGCTGCGCCGGCCCCTCGTCTCTGTAGGCAGCGAACGGTTAACTTTGCTGCCAGCACATCTTCCTCTGAGGCCTCTGTCAAGAACGTCTTACCCACATGTACCTGTTTTTAGGACGGAGCTACAGTGAACGGTTTCGCGGCACTGTTGCGTTATGCCGTTGCTGGAATACGCTTTAGCTGTCTACGTAAAGGCAGAACCTCCTGCTCCCTGCAACCGATTAAATTATGGTAATAAACGTGTTAAGTGCACACACGTAACATGGTATCGGCATGTTGTGCTGGTGTGTTCATAATTTCATTCCGATTAGGGAAAGTCAAATTCTGTGGTGGTGCACAGCAGTCTGTTTTTGAGTTATGTTACGCTTCACTTACTAGTAGCTGTAATACTTGCATTTTAAAAAGAATGTCAACTCAGACTGTATTCTTATACATATACTTTTAATTGCATAGCTAAGAATGTTTATTATCTCAAATTTTTGTAGATTTTATTTTATTTTAATCTTTTTACAGGTAGGCAGCATCCCTTTAAGGAAAAGTAGTGTTATCCTAAACTAATTTTTAGCTGAAGGCTTTTAAAAATGATTTATTAATTTCCATCAATGTGTTTGACTAAGAAATTGAAAGGATAATTGTCTGAAGACATCTTTCTTGAGAAAGTTTAACAAAAGTGAAATGATTGATATCTGACAACTTTTGAATAAGGTAGCTTGTCTCTTGAAAATGCTGTTTTTTCAGTGATATTTCAGTCTCCTGGAAGAAAGTCAAGATATATCAAGTGTCTTTTCATAATGAGTAGAAGAGAATAAATAAAGACAAAAATAAAATCAAAGCAGACAACTCCCAAATCCAAGGAAAGAAATAAGAAACTCTGTTAGCAGTCTAACTTATTAGGTGCTTCTTATTTTATTACTTCTTCTTCCTGTGTTGCTTCAACACAGAATAAGTCTTGCACACCTTCTGGCAAACTGAGCACTTGTGATGCCTGCAAACCTATCTTACGACCAGCAAAACCGCTCCTGTTAATTTGTTGGATGTGGAGCATTTCTTCTGGTCCCTCTCTTCTGGTGCAATGGGTATCCTGCGACTTTTAGCCTGTAATGTGCATGTCCTGTTTTAATATAATTAAACATTAGGAAGCTGCCTGTAAATAGCGTTCTGGTACGGTGGATGCATGTTGCCGTAAACCCTTCCAGCCCCCGGGTATGGTGCTGAGCCGATGCTGGCGAAGTTACACGCTTGCACCTTTTGCCACTGCTGATTGTTCAGCCGGATGGAAAATGTTTCTTAAACCACCTTTTTGGGCTTTGTTATCCAGAGTCTGTTGACGGCCACTGGGGGTCAATGTTATAGCTGACCTGGCTGAGACGTGAAGGCATCCAACCCTTGCTTTGCTTATCATGCTGAATCCATGGCTCAGCCTCAACAGGGGTTTCTTCGATTCGGGATCTGTTTCCTGACGCAGCTGGCAAACTCCTCTCGGTGCAGCGATTAGAACTAAAATTTAAGCCTGAGTCAGTTGTGGGCACTGGGAGAGGAGGAGCGTCGCTTGAAATGAGGAGCATAGATTAGAGGCAGCCTTTTCTGCTGACACAACGGGTGTGGGGTTTGCCCTAGGGCCTGGCACTGACTTAGGGCCTGGAGCACATTGCATGGGATGTTTCACAGTCGGAAAGCTTCCCCCCCCCCCCGCCCCAGTTAAACTTCAAGATACTTCATCATGTTGGAGCTTACATATTTGTAAGTGTAAACAAGGCCCCTTTGAAATTATGCACAAAATCTATGAAATCGCTAAGAAGTTAAAAATAATTTGCTCTTTATGCTTGGTGGCGGCAATCCCAAGTTTGTCATCCAGGAGCCAAGAGCTAACTGCTCTAATGCTGGTGGATATATACTGCCCCGATTTAGTATCTGATGTTGAACCACTTTTTTATTTTTCACTGAACAGAAATGCTCAGTGGTGTCAAACTTGGATGCTCGGAATAGCATCCAACCTCTTATTGCTTCCTTCCAAACAAAAAGTAAAGGTAGAAGCCAAAGATAGTAACTTGAAATCATCAGTATTAGCTTCCTAATTGTTCTCAGTTGTACATACAAAGTAGTTTRTTCTGGACTTTCTTAGGACAAACTCTGCTTTAAGAAGAAAAAAAAAAAATCGAGCCCTGAGCTATAGGGGGGCAAAGTCCATGTGAGCGCCGGTGCTCTGGCTCTGCTGAGCGAAGCCCGCGGTGTGCCCTGCCAGCCCCGCTGCCTTGCTGAACGTGAACAAGTGCTGATAGCAACCGTAGCTGCTCAGAGAAAACTGAAGCAAGAACAAGATCTGTTTCAGAGATAACCACGAAATTGTTGTGAAAGCTGCATGGAAGAATGAAGCTTTTATTGGAGTAGTCTAGTGAAAGCAGCGCTTGCTCTTACCCGCCCTAGTGAGAGATGTAGGGCTTGAGATGGTTCATAGCCCCCGGAGAGCTTCACCGCAGCTCTAGATAACTTTGCTCAGACCTGATGGCTTTTGGCGACTCATCGTGTGTAAAAAATGAAACACTGATGTGGCGTGTGTATTTCATGATGTCTTTGCTTTATGTCAGAACAGTTGTGAGATTTATCATAAAGGAACTATCAGTTAAACTTCCATGAATGGTCTTATTCTCCCACTTTTGAAAATGTGTTCAAATCAAAAGCTATAGTATTATACTGGCTAAAATCAGTAATTGTTTGGATAGAGGTTGTTACTGAACAGAAAGTGTGAAGTTTTGGTGGCATTCATCTCAAGCTGGTGATGTTATTTATTTTACAACAGTAGCAGATGTTAAGGCTGTATGCTTATTACACCTCCGTGACTTCTAGTCCCAAGGAAGCTTGATCATCTAAACTTATTTGTTGCTGTTGCTGAGTGAAACTGGATGATATCTGGTTGCAGAAGGATGAATGGGTGTGAGCCTGGAAGCCTGAGGACAAAACAAGTGCAGGACTGATGCTGTGGGTGGCCTTACTATAAGAATATTCTGTGGCCATGACTTATTCTGTGATGAATCGGTCTCCATACAAAATGAATTCTGGGGTGTGTTGTATTTGATTCAAAAGTTACATGTGTTATAAAGTGTTTGCCAGACTCTGGGAAATCAAGAATACTATTCTTAGAAGTTGTCAAAAGGGTTTGATTCTAGATCTGTCAATAATTTAAATCACAGAAATTTGTACAGAACTCAAGTATTTAAAGGGAAACGAGTAGCTCTTTGTGAGGTTTTTATCACACAGTTCTTTTTCTACATGGAAACATCCCTATAATTGAAGATTACCTTGAAGAATTGCTGTGTGTTCCCTCAGTGCTGGTTAAGTACCTGTAGGTATTTAACTCCTTCCCTTTGTAATAGAGTTGATACTTTCCTAGGTGATTTGTGAATCGCTAGCATCATGCATTGTGTTGTACATACATTTATTTGTGTGTGTATCTATATATATAGTCCTCTCCTATTTTTATACATTATATATAATATATATATATAAGAATAAATGAAATATTTTTCTATTTATGAATTCTGCCAACTTAAATCCTATCACAGTCATATCTTCTTGCCTGCGATGCTAGTAAGAGCTTGAATACCTTAAAGTGGTAGTTGTGTTCCCTCTGCACTGACCTGCTGCAACATCTGGTCTGAATTAAGGCAAATTCAGGGAAACTGTCATACCAGTTCCATCTGCTGACCACCCAATTCTGATTTTTACTCTTTAGTGACCTGGATATACCCTGCAGTGCCACTGAGTAGTTCTTAATAGTAACTTTCAGTGTTTGCTTGTGAGTCACCAGCTTGAATTCTGCTTAGTAAGTTAGAAACTTTATGTATAAAAGTTCAGCTAAATTTTTGCAGGCGCAAGGTGTTCTCCTTGCCTGAGCCCCAATAACTTTTGAAAATGGTAAAGCTGTATCTAAATGATAGCACTTAATTGTTTGTTCCTTTTAGATTTAAATCTGTTTCTCCTTCGGTGGTTGCACTTTTGACGGCCTTAGTGCTTGCTTGAAGGAAAAGTCTGTTCTGGCCTCAAACCCTTCTTTGGGGCTGTGGGTAGCATCTCCCCGGGGTGGCAGGCGGGTTTCGGCTGCCCCTGCCGATGGGGGGACCCGACCACAGGGGCTCTCGCCGCCCCAGGTGTGCAAGACCTTCCCTCTCCGTCACTCGCAGTGTCCTCGTATCCATCAGTGGTCTTGAGTTCAAAGTTAAAAATGCTCTGTGTTTTCCTTGCCTGTTTTTTACGTGCCGTAATTGCTGTGATGTCCATCCAGTTGCTTGTATCATCCTAGGCAGGATTAAAAACAAAGCACCTGAGTGGCTCTGTATACCGACACAATGAACTAAATTTTCCTGAAGTGCCTGGCTTTCCCTTTGAAGAACTTCAATACAAAAATGAGGTAACTGCCCTCTTTTCCGCTGTATTCCTTACAGTGCAGCTGGCTTTTTTCTTAATACCTATATTTTTGTATCACTTGTACATTGCAAGTGGTCAGTGGAGTTGGTGCTTTGGGGAATTGGGGCTTTTGATGCCTAGGATGGAAGGAGGAAACAGCATGGTACAAGAGGTTGATATGTTTAACTGTATTTTTCTGATACAATGATCCACAATAAAATAGACAATATTTTGTGATATTTCAGTTCTTTTTTTTTTTTTTTGACTTGGGATTGATATACTCTTGAGCATTTTTTTCAGGCTTTCTTCAGTTTCAGAGGAACATGCTACCCAGCTATATGCTACTCTGTTTACACAACTGGTGAATATTTTGTAAAATGTGTGCTTGGCTTTTGGAATAAAATTGCTGATAGATTCTGCAGCCACAGATTTGTGAAATATGTAGGACTGTGGCTCTGGCCTATGGAGATTCAAACTTCAGCCTCTTCTGTTTTGGGGAAAAAGTTATTGTATGAAAACAAGGATTTCTGATGAAAATGATTGTATAACCTTGAGTAATGAATACTGAAATAAGATACAGTAAAAATACCAGGTAAATAGCTTATTTTTTTTTCCTCTTTAAGAAATATATAAGAGATGGATGCATCCACTTTGTTGCTATCTCATATGAAGAAGGAATTTTAAATTCACTGATGCTGGCTGCAGCTAACTTCAGATAAGCATATGATAGTACATACCAATCTTTTAGTGAATTTGTGAAATTTTATTTGTAACTTTAGTGTGCCGAAGTGAGTTTTAAACACTGGGCACATGCTGCTCTTCATCATGATAAGCTGCACTTCAGAAATGGAAAAAGTGCACTGAGAAGAGACACCTTTCAGAGAACTGCCTCCGTGCTGCTCCACAGAAGGTTTCAGCCTGAATTATATCTGTCTTAGGAGACAAGTGCTATCCACGTTTAAGTATTATTTCTAAATATACTTAGTAAATGTTATTCATGTGTGTTCATCAAACAAAGCTGCTTCATTCCTATACTTTACTGTGTAATGTGAAAAATCTTAGCTGAGCAGTGCGGCAGCTATATTATGCGTAGTTTCTTGGTTGTTCTCAATACCTAGTGTAGGAGGTGGGGGAATAAGACGACTGAAATCAACTGCCTTTACTGGATTGGTGGTTGTCTCAAATTGTGGACTTCAGCAGGCCCTGTGCCTTTTCCAGATTTCGATAGTGGATTTACTGAGTTTTACTAAATCACTTAAAATAGTATCAAAAGAAGCACATTTTAGTTTTGAAGCACTTGTGCAGTAAACGGTGAAGGTTCAGGAGTGCTTCACCTCCTGATACATCAGACCATAAGTGGCTAGTTTTAAAAATGTGTTCACTTAAAATCTCCCGAGACTCTGCTGTATTGGAGAGGAGAGTTTTGTTGGAGAAGCAGAGGACAGCATGCGCTTTGCTCAGGAAACTTGCTCTTGCTAGCGGCATCTCGCACYGTTGCGCGGTGTCAACAATGTTATRGTCCCGTTTGAAAATATCTGTTATTCTAGAGCTAATTAAACTTAAAGGTACAAGTCGGCTCTTTTCCCAGCCTCAGAAACCTAACTGGGGGGAATGCTAGGAATTGCTGCTGTGAGCCGCTGTGCCAGGGAGGGCCGCGCTGAGCAGCCATGTTTCCCCAAGTGCTTTGCTGATGTGTTAGCTGCAGCCGAGGCTCGTGTTGGTGGGAATGTGTGCGGCTTCTTTTTCTGTCAAGGCTGTTTTTATGGCACAGTTCTCGGAGGTTTAAGTTTCGCAACTTGGCACGTACATACGTGAGAGAACATGCTGTGTATGTGTGGTACGTACTCTCTAAAACAGCCCATATTCAGATTAAAATTTGGATTGATAGCCAAAAAAGTGCTTGCAAACAGAGCTGTCCTTAAGACATAGTATTTGCCTACTAAATTATATCTCCTATCTGTGCTCTGTAATATGTAAGAGCTCTTATTTAATTAGCAACCTTGTTTTCTTTGGAGCATCTACTGTTCAGAGGCCATTTCAGGCCAGATCACCTGTGTCAGGATGAAAAAGGATCGGGTGAACTGCACTCATTCCTTCTTGCATGTTGGTCTCTCCTCCTAAAAAAGTTAGAGGCTCACCCCTCCCACCCCCATATTTAATCTGGTTAGTACTAGAATGAGATTTTAATCATGCATGGCGATCAGGAAATCAGGAATGATTGGTGGGTTTTTTTTTGCACAGTTCATATATGAAATATTCATACGTGTGAGCAGCCTTTCTGCTCTCCATGGAAACGGTAACTTTGGGCGAAGTTGGAAGGTTTGCGAAAGAGCCAGATGGCGGGGTGCAGCTGCTGCCTCCGAAGGCTGATCTGCGGCTCTGCCTGCCCGGGCGCTGCGCTCCTGCTCTGCTGCTGGTGTGGAGGAGGAAGGCTGCAAGTGAGGGAGAGTGTGATGACTGGCAGGGCTCGCTAGTGGGATGCTCGGCCCTGGGCGGCTGCTTTGAAATGTTCGGGAACCGGCCGTGGGTAGACCTGCAGCAGCATCTCTAAGCAAGCCGTGTCACTGTTGCCTTGCTTCCGCTGCGCATCCACGGGCCGATGAATCCCCGTTCCCACCTACGGCCTCACCTTTAACACTGCAGCTGTATAGACTTCTGGACATAGGCAGAACTTGACTGGTTTGTTTGTATGCCAACCTATTTAAATATATAGAATTAACATTCTATTTGCTTAATTTGCTTTTGGGCAGTTAGCAGGCAATGGAGGGTTTTGTCTTTTTGCTTTTTTGGAGCTGGAATATAGGCATTCATTTTGCAGGAGAAAACCAAAATGCAAATTACAAACTTTTTTTCTTTTTTTTTTCCCTCTCTCCAAATGAGGCCTATATGGATAGTTCAGAATATGGACTTTTCCTTAATTGTCCAAATACTATTGGCAGTCTCGCATTGCAATGAAAAGTTAGCAACTTCTTAAGTTTTCTTATGCTTGCCTCCAGAAGCTATAACGTGGGTGGAGTTTCACTTACCCATCACTAACTTTTCAAACTATGCAGTTAGATAAGACTGAAGCAACTTGCTATAAATGTGGTGACTTGTTAGACCACATTTATTGTGCAAATGAGCTTCCATCCTGTAAGATCAGCAGAAATGCTTAATGTTTGCCTGGATGGAAATTAATTAAAATTTGGCGACTGAAATTAAAGGAATGGATTTGTTGCCCGTTGTGTTATATGAAGCTGTCTTTCTGTTCCCATAATGTGAGTTAGCGCAATTGCAAATGGTTCTTGATGTGGAGGTTTTCAAGTTCAAGCTGGTGCTGTGTTCTGGCACCTGTAGCATCCTTAGATTCAGACCAAACTTGTTTCACTTTGTCTGTTGTCTCAGAAAATGAGTTTAAATGTATTTGAAGCAGCTAATGGCAGTAAGGACACTCACAATCCAAAAATTTACTGAGGGGGGCCTATTTGCTTATAGGCTGCATTTGCATAAAACTGTTCAAGTTAATTTGCTAATTTGAATATAATTGCTAGTATGAAAAAGGACCTGTACAGTACATTTCTAATATATGTATATATATCCAGATTTAAATTTTGATCGCCAAAAGCATACTTGCAGACTGTAAGATCTTTAGTGTTTGCCAACTAAATTATATCTTATAGCAATTCTTTGCAATATATAGAAACTCTTAATTAGATATTCAAAAAATGAAGATGCTGTTATTCAAAGGTGTTTCATAGCAGGCCTCCGCAATTCTCCGCTGTCAGGATGTGAAAGGCTTATGTGGCTTTTGCTCCCGTTTTTTGTTACGTGTTGATTTCGGTTTCCAAAAATACCCTGTTGAGATGTGAACCTTCAAATTAAATGTAATTGTTGGCAACCCCCACAACCCCTTCTTCCAGAAAACCTAGCTCTGAAGGCATCCTGACGGTGCAGTCAGGGGAAAAGGGTTTATTGCTGCTGTTTTCTCCCCTCTGGAATCACGTACTTTGCCCACGGCAGGTACAATTTGTATCCCTCTGCTTAGTCCCCTTCTTCTTTCCTCCTCCCTTTGCTCCCAAACCTGCAAGCTCAGGCGTGTGCTTTGGTGCGCTCCTGCATGCTCTCTGCTTTTGGGTGCTCGGCTGGCTTTGGACACCTAGTGTTTAGGTCTTTATTGAACAAGTGCTTTTAATTTTTCCGTTTGCCTTTGTGATTCTTAGAGGAAGGGGAACATTTGATTTCTTTGCCCGTCACTTACCCTTTCTGCTGTCTTGTTGCAGCTTGAGAAGTACTTTGAGGAGGAAAGACCTTTTTTTCCCCTTCCCCGGAGGACTGCCCTGCTAGACCTCTACTGGTCTGGTGGCGGTGCCTTGCTTTGAGGACCGCCCTGAGCTACGTTTAACACTAATTCTCCCACGGGTTGCTGTTGGATGCAAACTTTGGACAGAGTGAAGAGGTGGGGAGGTGCGAGCCAAAGGCTCTTCCCTCTGGAGAGGGGAAAACCTTGAGCCTTGTCTCTGCCCTCGGCTGGCCGAGTGCCGTGCAGAGGTTTCCTGGAGCGGCCAGAGCTGTGATCCAGTGGCTTTTCCGAGCCGGAGCTGAATGGCTTAGGGTGGTCCCACAAAAACACTCGCTTTTATTTATTAAGCTAGTTGGTTGATATTTCTGTTGTTCACGTGTGCCAAGAAGGTCACAGAAAGGAATCCAATTTCCTGCTATCAATTACAGGGAGTAATTTATAGCGGTTCATCATATAGGTTAGACCTATTTAAAACTACTTAAGGTATACCCATGGCTTCTCAGGAGGAGGCTGTGCTGCTGCATTTATTTTTCAGTAAGGCATTTTCACCTTCCCTGGGGTTTAAGGTGAGGAAAGCAATGGTTGTGCTCGAGTGAAAGATTCATGATAGAAGTGCTGTCCCAAGATAAATATTTATTGATTAGATTTTTTCGGGTGTATGTTGTCTTTTTCTTAAATGAGCTTTGTGGTGATGTGTTAATTTGATGTTAATGAAGGTTCAGTTGCCAAAGCCAGATCTGGTTCAGATGTTTGCCTGCACACCTGCTGCACTTCTCCTACTTCAGCCCTGCATGTTTGAACTGAGTTGTGCTCAGCGGGTGGATCTGCAGTTTAAATCAGTAGCTATTTGAAATTCAGGGTGAGAATACATGCTCGCATGTGACCCGCTCAAATTATGTTATATAACTCAAACATAAGGATCCATCACATATTATTATCCAGACAGATACATTTAGATCTGGATTAATATCTGGAAATGTGTAGCAAAGGAAAGAATACACAGAACATGTAGTTTGCTTTTCGCAGCGAAAACCCAGAATGTGCCTGCATGTCTAAGTCAGAGCAACATTTTTTTTAGTTGTTATGATACCTTGGCCCTGCCGTCCTTGTCAGAACTCTGCTTTTGCTGGCATTAAGGCAGAGTGGGAAGGCACTTCCGCGTTTTGCAAGCAAGTGACATGACGCTCAGAAAAACTGTGGGAATGCCGGAGAGGGCTAAACCAAGAGCTTTCTCTTTCTGCCCAAGCTTGATGATTAATGTTTTTTTGCCTTATTTCCCCTTCTTCCTTCATGAATATGCACAACCTCCAAGTAAAGATAAGTTGTCAAATTTTTACGTCTGAGGGTTTGCCTTTGCGTCAAGAGCAACTGGAGTTTTAACATGGGTTGAGGGTCTTGCTCTTGTGCAGTTGGTGTGTTGTGCCCTTCCCACAAGATGTGGTAAATCCATAGTGAGTATGTTCTCGAAATAAAAGTGAGGGCAGGAGTTTAAAGCAGAATTTTAAAATGCAGCTTGTTGCAACTGATTTTTGGAAAATAAATAGGTGCTGTGTTAATGCTGACTTTTCCGTGCTTGTTAGGAAACTTGAGTCACTCTTGAATAATCCAGTTCATTTAGTCTGCGAAAACCTGATACTGCACCTTTGCCTATTTCTTCTTTACACTTTTATGGCAATTATATTGTAATAAGGATGAAAAGGAGAAACCATATTCTCCTCTGCTTACAGTCCAAGCCCAAACTAGTCATTCCCTGATGCTATGAGGTCATCCTTTGCTTTGAGATTTTTAACTAAACTTTGCTCCAAATGCCTGCTTTAGGTGAGCGATAGTATTTTTTTGAAGCTATGACACACTCCTACCATATCTACCCCACTCTTCAGAGCATCCTTCTGTTGCAGACCCATGGCAGAGAAGAAACCTGCAAAAATCATACTGTTATTTGATGGTGATCCCTCCTTCCCCAATCTGAAGCGCTGAAACAAAAATGAAGATGTAAATGAATTTGCAATTATTGCACAATCTGGTTATGCAACAAAGCTGACGTGGTAATATATACATATGCGGAAAAGGCCTTTTCGCAGAGATGAGATTAAGCACAGTTTCACCACATTCTTCGTGATGATGAGGGTAGCTGTGTTATTGGCTTCAAGCCCTGGTTAGCGAGCTTGAGTATTAAAAAACACCAGATACTCTGCTTTAGTTGACTGAGGATTTTTGTTGATGGAGCAAAAACTAAATTGGTTCTTATGTTTATTTTGAAAGGAGCTTTTTAGCTTGAGGCCCAGAGTCCAGGCAATTAGCACTGCAGTAGTCAGTCTTGGAGAAGGGTGCTGTGCTGTAGTAAATTTTTGTACCGTCAGCATAATCTAAACATTCTTCACATGTTTTGGTTTTTCTTTTTAATTTTAATTTTTATGAGTGATAGGGTTTTAGTTGGAGGCATCGTGTGCTCGTCCAGCAGGTCCTTGAATGAGCGTTCAGCCTTCATTGCAGCTGGGAACTTAATTTGTTACTTCCTATGTTTCATTATTCCTCTGGAAGAAGTCGCACGGGGCTTCTGGCTCCTTCCTTTTGCGTGAAGGTAGGGACGGACGGCACGGCGCTGTGATGGCGGTTTCTCCGGCAGGTGAATAGGATGATTGTTAAGGCTTTCCTGAAATCTGATCTGATACAGGCGTCCTTTGCCCCTTGCTGTGAGAAATGCCATGCCACGCGGTTCAGGGCCTGGGTGTGCAGTGCTAGTAAGGGTTGTCCCCGAGCAGGGACCTAGCAGAGCGTAGGCAGGAAAAGATGTGTTGCCTCTCGCTAATTTAAATAATTCCTCAGCGACTTCTGACTGCTCAAAGTGTCCTCTGTGAAGCTGTAAGCGAGCTGGGGTGCTGCAGGTAAGCACCGGCACAGGCTGCGTTTGGGGGTTCACAGTGGCTCTGTCGCTGGATGCTGTTAACAGCTTCTTGCAAATGTCTTCAACATCATTGCTAATGCCTCGGGGCAGAGGTTTGGACTAGAAAGAGGTCCTTCTTGAGGCCCTTTCCAACACCAAGTCTCTATGGGAGTATTTATGCTTTATTATGGAGTTATATGATAGGGGTTTTCTGTTAAAGGTGTATATCCCGCAGTAAAACAGTGATGAGGCAACTTATATATATATATTTGGTTGCAGATGGCCTGTTTATTGTAGGCAGAACAATATGACAAAAGCTCCATTGCATATCTTCAACTGAGCAGATTTATTTTCAGCTCCTGGGCCTGTGGGAAATTGTTCTCGCAGATAAAATGTGCAGTCTCTAGAAACTGAATCTGTCACATCTCCAGAAATGGCTGGTATCTTTTTTAATGTCATGTGCTGTGGCTCTCAGCCTGATTTTCATTGGTACTATTTTACTTATCTGTGGGACAATAAACCTTTTTTCCCTCTCCCACCTCAACTGCTTCCCTTCTTGCCTCTGTTTGTATTAATTCCTGATAGGAAGAGCAAATAGATGATGATGATGTCTCCATACGTAATGCTTATTGCTGATTGAAAGAAAAAATTTTGCAAAATAAGCAAATAGACTGACCTGATGACTCCTCATGACAACTCTCCAGTGTGAGTTAACATTCAGAATATTTTTATCCTAGTTTACTCCTTAGAGGCTAATAGGAAGAATGCTGCTGGAGTAATTTTAAGATGAATCACGCCATCTGCCATGCATGGTTTGCTGTTTCAGCAGTAGGGGAGGAGATGGGATGGATATATACATACAGTCATCTGAAACAATATGTTTGGATTCACTGTATAACTAATTAGAGTTGCAGAGCCTTTTTTCTTGGAGGCATTTTATATTCCGTGCTTTGGTTATCAGATTAACGTGCGACTCCAGCACTGTAATTGCTCTGCTTGGTCAGTGCCAAACTTAACAGACTATTTGTTCCACTGAGACTCACAAGTCACAGGTATGCCAGATCTGTCCTCTTAGTGAATCAAAGCAGAGCATTGCAAAGTCTTTTTTTCGAAAATAGAGTGCAAATGTTGACCTTTGGAATTGCCAAACTGAACTAGATGTAATTTGCAACACTTCCCCACATGCCAAAAAAAAGCAAGGAAAAAGAAAAAAGGTAGGCTTAAATGAAACTGGAGAAGGTATTGAGGCAGCATATTGGGAAAAGTCACTGGTGGCATGAGTTGTGTACGTCTGTTGTCCAGCACTTGTAGTGCCGCAGTGCTCCCAAACTGCCTCTGCTGCGCCTGCAGAGAACGCCCCCAGGATGCGTCTGTCTTGCCGTCTGTGGCTGTGGGAAAGAGCGAGCTGGCATTTGAAACCRAAAATGCATAACCACAGTGTAGCGTAAAACACGTTGTGTCCCATCTTGTGTTTTGTCCAGAAACAATGGTTTTGGAGACCAGCCAACCCAGTAGTAAGGTAACTGGGTTTGCAGCTTGGAGGTTGTGTGAGGGTACTGGAAGGGGTGGAATCATGATCTCAGAGTTTATCCTACTTCAGCTCTGCCCCAATTTTGACAACAGAATATAATATTAGGTAGTGCTTTAATTATTAGCAGGCTGAGTGAATTCTGTTCTGATATACTAAAAATCTTCCCTTGCTGTCTATCCTAAATGTTTAGTTTTCTTACAAACTGATTTGGTTGGTAAACTGTTACACCGAAAAGTACTGATAGATTTTGTGCTTTGTTCATATTTTGAGATTTTTACCAGAATTTTATCTCATGTACTTGTTTTTAGTGCCCTGACAAACTATATTTGAGAAATTTAGAGCAGAATATTGAAGCAGACGGCAAGTAAACCCCTTTCCTCCCTTTCCATGCATTTTACTCCTTCTCCTCCCCCCTGCCCAAGGGAATTGTATATCTGGTAAGCTCCAGAATTAATTATGTGAGGTCAATTGAAGGCCCAAGCAATAGCATGTTTTCTCTTTCAGTCAAGCAAGATAATTTTTAAATGCCGGGAATAAAAAGCAAAGGTTGCTTGCTTATGGAGGGAAGTATTGCACCAGATACTGAGCTGACATGCAGGGAGATCTCTGCTACCCTTAGAAGAGGATTAGTTTATGCCCTGGAGCAAATGGGTTATTAACTCTTGTAATTTTATTTTAGCGTGTTTAACAACAGATACTGTTTTTTATAAAACCCACTTAATCCCTTTTTAATCACTGCAAGTTATTTTCCTGGAGTTATCCTGCAGCCATGGGTTCCAATGGTTAGTTATGCATTGAGCAAAATACAGCATTTTTCTGTGCTTTTTTTCTTAACTCATTCTTTGATGCCTCGTATTAGAGGTTCTTTTTTTTAATAAGCTGGACATTGCCTTCTCCTCCCCCTTCATTCCCTGACTCTCCGAATTGCTGCAGCAGCGCCTTCCTTACACTCTTTACCCTCTGGACTCTCCCGGCTGCATCCTCATTTCCCTTCACCTCTTCCTCATCGCTGCTAGTGCTGATGTGAAACGTGAACAGGCAATCCCGGCAGTTTTTATTAGCTTGGGCTTTGCTCTGCATCTCAAGGCATTTATTGATTAATAAAGGCTTCGTATTATGGGATGTATACCCAGGAGCACGGGACTGCTCTCTGCACTGGGTTTGCCAACACGTGAAATAGTGGCAGCGGTGCCGTAGTCACGACACTCTTCAGGGCATGGGCGAGGTGGAGGCCATAACTTTTGGTCGAGCAGACGGTGCAGT
Source organism: Apteryx rowi (assembly GCF_003343035.1). Taxonomy (NCBI): domain Eukaryota; kingdom Metazoa; phylum Chordata; class Aves; order Apterygiformes; family Apterygidae; genus Apteryx; species Apteryx rowi. The sequence continues at coordinate 191,259 of NW_020450219.1, read as the reverse complement.
GGGCAGAAGGCTGGTAAGCATTCATGTGCTCAGGAGACTCCTCGCGTCTGAAAGAAAAGCCGTGAACTTCAAAACTGTTTATAGCTGAGAACAAATATTTTCATTTTAATTTCATTTTCAAAGGTGATCTGAGCGAGACCGCAGCTGGTAGCTGTGGAGAAAGAAGGGATCTCAGGTGAGGAGGAGGGCCCTTCCCAAGGGAAGGAGATGCTGAAGCTGATGGAGCTTGGAGAAGTTGGGAGAGGGGGACAAGAATAACTACCTTAGTCACCGGCACCATTGCTCAGTACTTTACCTTATTCCCACGTTCCCTATCTGCTCCTGAAGTGAGAGCGGATATTTGCTGTGTCTTTCACCACTAGCTGGCTGACACGCAGACACTGGCCAGCCAGTGGCATGGGTATCCAGGGTGTCTTTTGTGGTGCTGACTTGAGCCCTGTCTCCCTTCTTTGCTGGAGGAACTCAAGCAAACAGGACAGTAAGATTTTCCTATTTTGGACGAAGTATATTTTGATACTTGTGCGTGGCTCATCTACTGAGAAAAAGGTTCTCACACAGACTTATCGTGGGTTCAGACGTGACTGGAGAGTCTCAAGCATGTGTGGGTTTGCCGCGTTGTCCCAGTCCCTGGGCTATGGTGGGATCTTTCTGCATCTTGCAAAAATCTGGCTTTTCTGCATCAGCCACTGGGATGCAAAGTAGCAGTGCTGCATTGCACACGTGGATGAGCATTGTGCTCTCTCTCTCTGTCATGTATACTTATGAAATATATATATACAAGCTATGCAGTACTTTCCAAGGCAGTGTGAAAGATTAGGAATGGGAATGAGACAGTGATAACATTTTACGTCTTCCTGGCTGTAGGAGCGTTGCCTCTTGGCTCTGATTTAGCTAGTGTTTAGCCTTTGAATATATTTTTTTCTGCTGGGAGATTTGCTATTACAAGAGATTCTGCCACTGGGGCCAGATGGCTTTAAAGTGAGTGCCTGAATGACTTGAAATAATGTGATTAGTCTGTCTTTCACTGGGAGAATTCCCTGCTTGGGTCTGTCCCGGAGACAAATGAATCATGCAGAGGAGAAATTGAAATTTCCAACCAGGACTTGGAGTTTGTTGCCATTAAGTGGCAGATAAATGAGCTCTGCTGTAGGAAACATGCCTTTTCCTCAAAAATATCTTTAACATGCTCTGAATTATACTGAAATGTGAAAAATACTTCCAAATGTATGGAAAAATTTCAGAAAGCAGCGTGTTCTTTTACTGTTAGAAACTTCTGATCAGGTTTCTTGCTTGTGTTGCCAATTTGCTAAAATATATCTTATACTGAATCTTATTACATGAGGTAGAGTAGGAAAACCTGTCTGTACTGACTTGAATATTCCCTCTCCCCTCTTAAAATCTTTTTTCTCCCCTTTTATGTAATTCTTGCATTAATGTTCCTGTAGGTAACGTCACTAAGAAAAGCAGATGTCGTTTACCATTTCAGATTTAACCTTTCATCTTGTACTTGTAACCTAAGATCATGTGTGTAACTGCTGATGGGATTTGGTTGTGCGAGAGCCTGATGAGGTTCTGAAAAATTCCTCTGCAGCGCTGAAGGGTCAAAGCATGAAACAGAGGTTTCTTGTTTGTCCCTGCCCAGTTGGCTGGTGTGTCGGCCAGAGTCCTCTTCTGAACTCTGTGTGAGGTTGCCTTTGGTTGGAAAGGCTAGTTAGAAAAGGTCTTTAGTTCAAAAGCCTAGTGGTGCCTTTCCATGCGTTGACTTTTGTGGCTCAAAGTCCCTCTCACTAGTGCAAGGAAAGTCCTTGGGTAACAGAAGGAGAGAGTGAAGACAACTAGGTATTAAGAAAAGGCTCGGGAGGCTGGTGTTAGGAGGCTGATCCTTCTGTAGTCTTTGGAGGAAAATAGGTTCCTGCTCCGACCGTTCACAAGGAGGCACTTCATCTAGCAAGGCGAGTAAGTCTCTAGGAAGGAGTCAGCCCTTGTGAGCATCACCAGAAGACCTTGTAGGCTCAAATTGTGACACACCATCCATTTAGGAAAGAGATCAATGAACAGCTTCAAGTATTGACAAAATAATGCCATCAAATTCAAGTCTGAGTGTACGGGGCTAAGATGGTACCTCAGACCATGCTGTTTCCAGCGTGTGCAAGGACTTCTGTTCAGATTTGGAAACCCARCTCTGTGTATCTACTTATCAGTACTACAGTGGCCTTGGGTAGGACATTAAAAGACTGGGTGAGAAGGTTCTGTAAGAGGAGTTACAAAGCAAGAGCCCTGCTCGTCTGTAGAGCAGTGATGGGCATCGCRCACTGTAGCAACAGGCGGCTGCTCCCGGGTGGTGGGACGGTGGCCGTCCTGCCCGCGCTTTAACCAGTACCTTGCTCCCGGCTTGCCCGCTCTAGGAGGCCTTAACTCCCACCTGAGCGCAGCCGCAAAATTCGCACGCAGGTGTGGTTTGCAAATAAATGGCATAACTTCCCTCGTCTGCCGTCYGAGCCGCTTCTCCCCCTCACCCTTGGGAAAGCGGGAAGGGGGGCTGGTTTCACCATGTGCTGTTGTAGCCAGGGGCGGTGGTGACGTCCGTCAGCCACAGGCGCACCTGCTCCCAGGATGGACATAGGGAATATCTGAACCGCAAGTGCGCTTCCTAGAAAGTTTGCAGAGCCTGGATGGTTTCAGGCTGGGGGCAAAGGCTGTAACGTGCTGGGAACTTCAGAACTGTGCAGAGAAGTTTCCTCCTGTTTGGGAGTGCTGAAAAATCCAAGCAAATGGAAGTGTTTTGGTGGTGGTGTTTATAAAGGAAGGTAAGAGAGGAAATGCGAAAACTTTGCAACGTCAAGTCAAATAGTGATTGGCATGAGATGCTGTGTGTTTTTCCAGTTTTTGCTTAGTAAAATCCTGCTTTCCTTTGTTGAGGCTTAGTAAGGAAAGTTTCCCTTTCTGAAGAGAAGGCAACATGTGTTATAAAGGATTATCTTAAAGGTATACAGTCTGATATGTAATGGAAGATTTTGTTATGGAGAAAAGCTGCTACAGAATTTCCTATTTGTTCAAAAAAACAATCTTTACTTGGAAGCATGAACTCTTCAATAATATTGTAAATGCAGATGAGAAAAAAAAAGTAGCATTAAATGAATATTATAACCAAGCTGAAATTAAAATGGAAGCTAGTTTGCTATGAATTTTATTTAAGAAAGTGACTTTTCCAGTGCAGATTAATTAAAATAATAAGAAGAGTCAAAGAAAGAGCTTGTATAATTCAAAGCTGTCTGCTTTTCCCAACTTTACTAGTTGGGAATACAAGATATTCATCTGTCTGAAAGCCTTATCTTTAAACATATGTACTTTTTTCTGTGATCTTTGGTGCAGAAAGAATGGATTTTTGCTCTTATTGATGTATGCTAGAGCAGACTTTTGCTTTCAGAAGCAGTGCTGTGTAATGCCATTAAACAGGTCTGCTCATATCCCTAGCCAAAATGGAAATAAATAAATAAACCCCAGAAATTTAAAAAGAAGCATTCTTCCTCTGTTGTTTAGAGTTGAAATCTGAAGTGTGAAAAGGATTAGAAAATTATAAATATAAGCTAATTGATATGTATCTCTGCAATATTTGTAAATTCTAATTTCTTGCCATTCCAAATGCTGGGTGTTTGCGCTTCCCTGTAGTGTTGTCATTGAAACTGTGTTGATTTGTAATGCTTTTTGAAGTGTAGCTCTGATGTGAAATGTGGCCCCAAAATTATGGAAACTTTATTCAGTTAAAAAAAAAAACTTTAATGAGTCATAAGGCAGTAATGAATCCAACTTCTGTGCTCATCACTGTAATATTCAGTATTATGGCTCTCAGGAGTAAAATGTTAAAAAAAAAAAAATCTGCTCATGAATTAAGTGGCCTTGCCTGGGATCTCCTTTTTCTTCTCTGATGGGTAGCAAGTGGCTGGCTGGCTGGGCCGGGGTGGTTGTGGTCGTGGTCCTACCTGGCGTGGTGAGAGATAAGGTGTTTCCTGGTGGTACGCAGGGTGCTGGACCTGCTGATGGGTGTGGGGTGGGGATGGAGGGTGCCAGGGAGCTCGGGGGCAGGTGCTGCCCATTTCGGGGGGGGCTGCAAAAGATAAGGAAGGAAAGTAGCTACGTTGCCAAGGGGATGCAGATGGTGGGGTTGAGGTTATGCTGATGGGAAGTTATCTGGGACACGGGTGCAAGTCTGTAGGAAATGTGACATGGCTTGTTGGTCTTGCATAGCTTTTATGTATCAACCTGTCACTTTTTAATATTTTCACTTATTTTGATGTATGTTTTGAACTAAGGACAGCTGGGAGGAACAGTTGCAAGCGAAGTCAACACTGAATTTATCAGAAACCTCTAAGTGCCTTATAAAAATAGTCTAAATGAGAGGGGAGCCACAAGGGCAGAGCTTTTGGTGTCCTTGCTGTCCCTGGCAGGGCAGCACAGGGTGACAAGGGGCCGTGGCCACGCAGGAGCTCGTGGCTGAACCTGGAGCTTGATCTGGTCCCAGCGTCCAAGTCCCATGCAAGACCATTAGTCTTTTTAAGTAGCTGCTTTAAGGGCTGCCAAGAATTAGGGCTGACAGGGGGAGCACCAGAACAGAAGCCGAATTATTAGGGGTTTTTGAGATAGAAAGCAGCATGGGGTAGAAGGTAACACTGCAGTGTGTCTGGGAGGCAAACTCTGGCACTGTGAAAAGTGCATGCAAAGAAAAAAAGCCAGGCCTGTTGCGATGGTAGCTCTGAGTCCTGACCACTGTTACCCAGAGGATCTTGTGGTTTTAAAGGTCATGATAAATTTGAGTTACTGATGCACATAGAAGAAGCTGCAGAAATAGTATAGAAGAAATTGTTTCATAAGAAATTGCAATTCTTTGAGATTTTTTTCCAGGAGGAGTATTTATCAGGGCTGTTTTCATGATATTCATCCCAGGTTTTCTTCCTTCTATATTTTGTACAACTTCTGGTGTATTTGGGTTTTCTAGTATGTTAGGTATTTGTCTTTCCTTTTTAAGAGTGATGCTGCTTAAGATTTTTATATATAATTTGCTTACAGATTTTTCTATTTTGCTCTATTCTAATTTTTACTATACTGTTCTATTGTTCTAAGTGATATAAAAAATATATATATATCTATATATGTCACTTTGTATAAGTATATAAAAATGTGATCTCTTTGTACTTGAAAGAGCTAATATGTCTGTGTCTGTAGTCTCTGTCCATAATTTGGTGATGGTTATTTTCGTCCATTTCTTGTTATAGTTCTTTTGTAGTTCTTTTAGCTTGTCAAAGGTGTTAAGAATGGTTACACTTTGCTTGCAATGCTACTGCTGTTATGTACTTCTGTGTTAGATCAGGGATGGGTGTTTTTGGGATGCTGGTGCTCAGCCAGTGGTCCTGACTGTGCAAATGCATGGCTGAGTAGCTTTGAACACGTTGCACTGGAATCTGATTAAAGACGGCTTTTTGGGAGCAAAAGTGCAGGTGGGATTAGAGCCTTGATCTTTACCTCGGCTCAGGCAACCAGTTGTTTACAATAACAAAGTAGTGGAATCACTTTGGCAAAGAGGATATTTGTCACAAATTTCATATTCTTTGGCTGTTTGTGCAGTATTTTTTTCTTTCGTATTTTTCCTAAGGTATTGTTTTTGCAGACCATACTGAAAACATACTTCTTTTTTCTTTTCTAATTTGATTGTAATAAGGGCTTTGTTAATTAAAAATAAGTGCAATAAGGCAGAATGACTTGGTTATTTTTACATTTTCCTGTTTGAGGAAAAAAAAAAAACAGCCTCAGTGAGTGAGCCACAATGAGCCGTGATGTATTTCCTCCATCAGGATGGAAAATAAGCCATTTATTATTTCAGCTCTGACTCACAGTGAACCTGCTGACACTGAGACATTTTATAATCATAGGGAACAGGTTAGGGCAGTAACTTGGACGCCAGGCTGGGGATTACCTACTTATTACAGTGTTTTACAACCTGGGTGCTTTAGGTTTTCTGGCAGAATGTCCTAAACCTCACACTAAACACCACATTGTTATTGTACAATTACCGCTTGCAGGTCTTGCTGTAGGTGGTGCCAGCTAGACAGATGCCTTCATTATAATTATCCTTTTTACTCTATATAAAGATTTCATCCCTTTAATCCATGTAAATTTTACTACTCTTGAAAGTGACACTAATAGTTACACTTTTAGCCCGTCCTTCTTGTGCTGTGCCCTGAACTAATTGGGGCTGGACTTGGTCAATATGGAAATGGAAGATGACCAAGGAGAACCCAGATTTTGCATGAAGTGGCTCTGATGACTCAGTAGACAGCACTAGTGGTCATTAAATGGTCCCTGACACGGTCTGCGAGAATAGCAGTGCTAACTCCCRTATCCTGGCCAAACTCCAGCTGAATAATTACTTTCTGCCTGCCTAGAATTCCTCTGTAGCTTCAGCTGGAGACGTTAAGCTTCATTTCTCTTTCTGTAAACAAATCCATAGTGTTAATGCAGAGTGGCTGCTACTTCACACCTTGGAGGTAACTATACTTTGATGTTGGGTGAGTGACTCTATGCTTGTGCTTGTGTACAGCCTGTGAAATGCTCTGGTTGTGTTTTTGGATGATAAGTACCATGCTTAATCCTTTGCATTCATGAAAGCTTCTGTCCCATCATGTTGAGCAATTGTATAAATAACTTCAAAATGTATGGTCTGAGAATAAAAATAAATGGAAGTTTGCCTGGGTGAGCCAACTCCTAAAATGCTCCTTTTACCTTGAAATTTATGACAGATCATCTTATACTGTATTTCTTCAGTAACAGCCTGAGAATATTAATGCATTTGCTGATAAATCAGAGCATATATGAAGTTAATGGCCTTTTGACAACTAGGTGTTGAAAGATGAGTGGGAAAGGGATATCGAGATCCTCATTGGAGGATGAGCCAAGAAGACTCTTCCCACATAGCTATTTAATCATAATAGGCCATCTCTTGCTCTTTGGTAAGCATCAGAGGTGGAAAACTGTAACTGGATGTCTCTAGTCTACTAAAACCCACAGCTCCAGGTGGACATAGACACTGGACCAGAGAAGTAGGGAGGTAAGTCAGAAAATGATATCTGCTTTGAGAGCTTCTTCGAACTCAAGTGCACAGCTTGTGCTCTGTTTTGGGGTCTTGGGTGCTCAGACAACTTCATCCCACCGTGCTGGGAGGAAAGCCGGGTGGCTCAGTGAGGGGGCCAGTCCTGACTGCAGGTTGGTGCTGTGCCCCTTCCACGCACGGGGGCTCTGCCAATGTTTCATCGCTCTTGCCTGTAACAGCAGGGTGACTCCAGTGCTCCTTGGAGAGGAGCTGGCTGATGAGCCAGTGGATTTGTGTGCCCAGCTCAGTTGGGTTAATTTGTTGTCTGGGCTACTATATTCCCTGAGCTGCATAGCTGAAAGACTCTTGTGTCAACTTGATTTTTGCCAGTGGGTGAGAAATGGAGTGTGATTCATATCTATCTTTATACATTTAAAACAAGCAAAAGTTACTTACGAGAAAGAAGCTGCAGGTAGAAGAACTGATTGATGTGGCTGAAGACCAGAGCTCCTTAATTTTGTAGCAGAGCTCATGTGCACAAGAGCTTAAATTGTTTTCTTAGGAGGAAGATGGAGAAATTACCTTCTGGGTTAAATTTATTCTGAGATTTGCTGTTGAGCTCATCTGGTGGAGACTGGAGAATCTTTTGTTTGCAGGTATTATATATTTGAGTATGAATACTAAATCAAGATTCAATGAGACTTCCTATGAATATGACAGCTACCTTTTTTGCCATTTTTTCTGTTGAAGAAGTTAGGATTTGTATGATCCACTCTTAAGCCCTCATCCTTCATTGCTTCATCCTTTCTCTTCCTGACCAGGAAACTACACAACTTCTTGATGGATGCTGCTTAACAACATTGTGTAATTAACCATCAAATCCTCAATTAAACACACATTTTACTATTTGTTTTTCTCTCCTTGCCTGAGTGCTCAGAGAGTACACCAGTGTTGCTGCATTTGTATCTTGCCAGGGTTGGAGTCAAAAGAATTGATTTCTTAACCGACTGCAGGTTGTCCATTTAGCTGTGCAGAATAATATGAGCAAGCCATCAAAATAACTGCTCATAAGGTTCCCTTAACAAATGCCTTTTGGGGGTTTGTTCTGAAATCACCTTTTGGGAGTACATGACACTTAATGTGTTGCCAAAATCAGCGCTGAAGAAAGCACGCGAAATAAAACCTAGCAGAGAGAATCTGATAGCTTCGGGCTTCTTGGAAGTAGAAAAAATGGAGGTACAAACACTCTGTCAAAGTAGTCCATGAATTTTTATTAGCTGTGTGATGAGGGGCAATACCAAGAAAAATGGGTACTTTCTGACCATAAGAACATGCTGAATGCATGGACTTTCTAAGAAAGAATCTGATAGTGAATGTGCAATTTCGTTGATAAGTAAATGCTAACACTAGACTTCGTAATCTACTTTACGATAGAAGAGGCAAATAATGTTATTGGTCTCTGCATATTTGCATGTAAAAGAAACTAAAATATGCGATCGGTAATTCTCCTTAATTTATTCAAGGATCCAAACTGTATTTGGTTTTCTTCAGGATTATCAGGTGTCAGTGCCACAGGTCTGCAGAGATGTTCTGGGATGAAGGAGCCATACCAGGTTCTAGGCTAAAACACACAGTGGCATATCTAATCTGAAAAATCGCAGTATGGGAAGAGATTACACAAAATAAGCAAATAGAAAGACAGTGTGGGCTTTCAGGGAGGATATATATTACAAACAGTTTTTTATCATATGAAGCATGTTGGTAAACTGTTAGTTACTTTAATAAATTGATATTATTGTTATTTTTTTGGCCTGGACTCATGTTGAAGGAAGAGCTGGAAGGCACAGGTTTTGCGAATCGAGATTGCCTGCACTGTTTGCAGAACCCGAGTGCTTCTCCCAGTGTGGGATTAGCATGGGAAGGCAATTGGAGCTCTTGCGTGAAAGAAAGGTACCAAGTTTGGAAACAGAGTTGTAATGGGTAAGTGCTTCCTTTGGGATCATACAAATGTCTAAGTAGGAAGAGCTGTCTGATTTAACCTGGTATTTAGAGTGAGAAATTACCTTGTATGTGTATCAACAAAGAATGTATAAGTAGGGGTTCTTTGGAAGTTACAATGTGCTTTTTTTTTTTTTTTTTTTTTTAAGCAAGATCGTTGTGTTTGTTGTCAAAATACTTTGTATTTTCTTTTTTGTTGTTACTGAGTCTGGCTGTAGCACCACATTGCATGTTTGTTACCGCAAGTCCTTTTCTAGACAATTCAAATGTCCAGCTAGGGTGGAGAGGAAAAGAGGTGATTTATGAAGTATTCTCCTACAAATGTGGATTAAAGACTGTAATAAATAAAGATCTTTAACTTTGTCAGTGCTAGAAATTTCTAGAAATATAATCAACAGTTTTCTGATGGATAGTTTCCTTTAAACTTCAAAAGACAGATGCAAGTAATTATGTATTATGAAATAGTAAAGATGCAGTTGTGTATGTCTGGGGAGAAAAAAAAAGCATGGGTATAAAAACAGGCACAACTCAGAGTTGCAGAGATGAAATTCTAGGTACTTAAATTTTTCTTTACTAGCCTGGATTTTGGGGTGACATCTTCCCTTATGGCACGGTGCTTGATAGTGAGCAGCTTTAAAATCATCAGGCAGGAATGAACTGATGATTAACTGTACTTTATACATGCCAAATGTCTTTCTACTAAAGTTATTTGATATGATTAGCTTCACACTTCTTATTATAAAAGTGATTTAAGGCTAAGAGTGAGTGAAGTCCTGTAAACCCTATCTCCCCATCAACTTTTAAAGCTAGATTTGTATTAAAATCAGGTATGTGGACCTCCCTCTTAAGCCATTTTCTATATGATAAGATTTTTTTTGACAAACTGTAGCTGAATATAACTTTTTTTCTTAACACTGTATTTTTGAGGAGACTTGGGGAAGGGGGGGGATTTGAATGTCCACCCTAAGAACAAGTATTTATAACTTGACCTCTTTTAGATGTGCCCTGTATAAAGAGAGTGACAGATTTTGTCAGCTGTGTTTTGCTAGAGCCTGTTTGTGGCAGCAATCACAAATATTTAATAGGAAAGGTCTTTCTAGGAAGAATATTTTTTGGTTAGAAAAACTTTACAGTGACAGCATTGAGCTCACACTGCAGAAAAAACTCCCAAACCTTATGCTGTCCGAAGCCGTGGTGTGATCCTTAAAGGACTCGGCGCCTCCAGTCGCCTCCTTTCTCTGAGCCATTGCGGCTCCCTGCACCCACCCCTGGATGTTCCCGAAGGAGCCTCTGCCCCCTGAGGTGACATCCTTGGGAAAATCCGAGAAGGTAGCAAGAAGGCTTGAGCCGTCACATTGTAGGAAGCAGACAGATGTGGTGTCGAGTCGTCTTTCTTTCCGTGACACAGGAACAACCCTTTTGGTAACTGCAGCGCCCACACCCAGTGGTTTTCTTGGGATGGGGAACTTGATTGCTTCATGGAATTGGAAACCCTCCACCCCCTTTTTATGGTTAAATATCTTGTTCTTTCCTGCTCCAGTGTTCCCATTCCTCTCCCTTCTTTATAAAATACACACCCTAAAAAACCTTCTAGAGCTTCTTGCTTTGCAACTATTGACATTTGCATTGTTGTTTTTAGAAGATACACTTTCTAAATACAATCCCTACAGACCTGGGGTGGGGGGGAACACTTTCGTGCCCCCCCCCAAACTTTAACCCTTGCATGCGAGCCCCCAGGGGTTGCCCGCGGCGGGGCGGGTGAAGCAGGCAGGGTGCCGGCGTTGCCCGGAGGGGAGGACGGGAGGGCAGAGGACGGGGCACCCTGCCTGCTGGAGCAGCCCGTGCTGCCTGCGTAGCTGATGTTGCCTCCTGCCGCCGCCCAGGGAGGGGCGCGAAGTGGGCAGCCTGTTTTTCGGTGGGGGGAAAGCCCTCTTCAGCAGCATCAGCCATTGCTCCTGCTTCTTCAGACTGCAGCAAAAGAAGAAAGCCTGGCTCTGCGCCCTGGCGCTTCCCCCCCCTCTCCCCGAGGTGCCAGCCTGGTGCCTCCTCCCCTGCTGCAGTGGCCCAAAAGGTGCCTGGCTGAGACTGGGGCTTGCAGCAGGGCAGGAAGGAGGAGGAATAGCTGTGGTACGAAGGAGCGAGGCATTTGAGGCGGTTGGCTGAGTCCAGGCTGGAGACGGGGGGGATGGCGACGCTGGCGTGGGGGTGTGCATGAGGTGCAGGGATGGAGGATGTGGTGCTGCAAGGGGTGGAAAGCACCTTTCTTCAGGGCCATTCTCAGCTTCCCACTTGCCAGCTTGTTATTGCCACAAGGTTCAACGTCTCCTACACTGCTGAGAAGCCTTGAGCTGGTCCTAGGCAAGTATCAGTCATACGTAGTTTGTCTGGGTCAGGATTTGATGCCAGGGTGTTAATCAAATCAGGAAGTCTGGGTATGCTTTTTTTCTCTAGAAATGTGTGGGTGGACGGCTGTGCCTTCTCCTCCCTCGGGTTTTGCTGCATCGAGACTTTGGCCTCTATCACATGCATCAGCATCAAAGTGGTGCCAGGCTGGAGCTTCTCAAAGAGGCGTTTATGTGGTGAGGCTGAAGTCAAACCACCCTTGCAGTCACTGGCTGCTGTAACGCGCTAGAGGGGCTGAAAAATGTAAGAGGCCAAAGTAACCAAAGGTTTGCGAATAGGCTCAGCTAAAAGCCAGCATTTCTGTCGTGAACGGTCTGAGCAAACAAGAGTTTTGACTGCAGTGGGGTAGGGAAACACAAATGCGAGGCGTACTTTTATTCTAGTATGCAGTCGTAAGCAGATCTGAAACTCTGTTACTGTCAGAAAGGGCTGCATTTAGAGAGATTTTTTAACACGTGTTTATATTGGAATTTCAAAAAACTATAAATAAATAGCATGAAGTTAAAAACGTGGAAAACAGGATAGACACATGACGGAGTGTTTATGAACAGCTCCCCCGTCCCAGACCTGCAGCACAGCATGTGATGTTGTTGTTTCTCCTCTGGCAGAAGGTAAGGGGAGAGCACGGTCACCAGAAATGAGTGAAAATAACTTGGTTTAATGTAATATGAAATTCTTTTACAAGCTTTGCTTTAGTTTAGACTGCACGATACTCTGACTCATCTAAAATAAGTGTATATTTTTTTCAAAGATGCTTTTTAAGTTCATTCTTTGTTGCATTATTTCTGCTGTAACCAATGTCTAATGGCATCAGAGACTGCAGCAAGTCACAAATGCATCCCAGTGCTGCGGAAGCCAAAAGGGTGTGTTTTGGTTAGGCAGGTGCTTTTCTTTAGAGTACAAACCTTTGGCTGCGGTTGGAAGTGGTCTTAGGAGTGGGAGAAGTCCTTCCTTTGCTGAAGCCGGTGCTGAAATTGCTCCTGATTCAGTGAGAAGTCCTGTGATTCCTTTGGAATTGTGAAGAGCAAAGTACATTTCCTCCTCCTTTCCCCCATCCAAATCTGTAGACCTCGAGAGGCCTGTGGGAGGCCCGGGCAGGGTCCGGGGCTCAGTGTCGTTCCCTGCGGCGCCCCTGCCCTCCTGGTGCGGGGCATCGCCGCTCCCTGGCCGGGTGCTYGCCACCTCCCTTCCGGCCCTTGTCATCCCCAAATCGCCCCTCGAGCGTGCGCGAAAGCACAGCGAGAGCTGGCGCAGGGAGGAAGCAGCGGAGGCGTTTTTGTAGTTGAATGATTTTTCACCCCAGGATCTGTCCTGGCCGGCAGGACCCCGCAGCACGGAGCTGGTGCAAATGGGAGAAATTTGGCCCGTGGTGCTGAATGGCAGAATTAAGAGCAATTCGTCTGAGTGCATTCATCGCTGTCTGCACATGGACCCCGTTTGGTACCCGACCCAAGCCAAATGCCATTTTAAAAACTAATTTAAGAATATAAGGATGGCATTTACTGAATTAGGCCTAAGGGCCTTTTACTCCAGTATCTCCTTCAACAGTGGCCTACAGTATTTCGAGTACAAGATCAAGGCATGCATCTGTCTAGTGAAACACCTTCACATTCAAGCAAGGGGTATGCATTTATTTTGTGGGAAGCACATAACTATAACTTCAAGAAAATGGATACCTGGAACACTTTGAATTTTCAAGTTGCACCTATATCTTTGTAAATATTATATTTTTGCTTTCTTAATTTGTTGTTAGATTAAATGACTAGCAAATAATGTTAATGGTGTCATGTTGGGCTCCTAAATGAGGAAATACTATGTATTAGCACTCTCAGCGGTGTGCAGGAAATAATACTTGTTRAACTTCACAAGCTGAGAATCTTCATCGGGAAGGTGCTTGCTGCTGCTGAAGTTTTCAGTAGTGTTTCTTGTTAAGAGGAAGAAACCAAGAAAATATTAAATAAAAAATGAGTTCTTTTGGGTATCTTAAGCCAAAAAATGCTGTACGACTCCCTGGTGTTCTAGAATAACTTTCACTAAAACCACTATAACTTTCTTAGAAGTGATCTTTTGTGTATGTTATCTCAAGTCCTAGAATCAAGAAGGTGTAATAAGGCTGACTTGCGTGTGCAAGCATGTCTGCAAATAGCAGCAAGGCCAGATTTCACTCATCAGCCCTGAATGGGAACAGTGAAGACAAACTAAAATACTGCGGGTTATTTAATTTAAACCTTTGGTTAAATATGAAGTCGGAGCAAATGTGATACACAAAAAGCAGTTGAAAATATGTGCCAAGCAAAAATATTCTAGAATTTGTGTGTCGGTATGAACCTTAGGTGAAAGTAAGTTATGTGAGCCTGTCCCTTCCTTATTCCTTTGGGGGCAGAGAGGGAAGGAGGAGTTTCCAGCTGCTGTGCAATATAAGTCTGCAGGCTGTCTCATCTAAACATCTAAAAATATATGTTTTGGGAAAATATTAGTGTTCTGTTGCTAATGTGCTTGTGATGTGTGTATATATTTAGTATGTATATTTAAAAAAAAACACAAACAAGCCCATGCAGAATAGCTGATACATAAATAACGATCCTGCTGCAAAGGAAGATATTTTACTTGCATGCAGCCTTTAGGAGACATGTAACATCTGTGTGCTGAAATCCTGTTTCTGCAGTAGTTATTTTCTTGTTGTGGATGTACAAGCTGGATCAAATATGTTGTGTGATTGTCTAAAGATTAATCTGACTGAGACTTGAGACTTTTCTACTGGAGACAAGGTCTGTCATTTTTGTAGTCTTGCTGCTAAGTTTCCATGCGCAGTTTCTTTTTGAATAGAAACTTCTGTTGCTCTCATCTTTTCTCTCTACCATGTGTCATAGTTGGTTTCAGTCTGCTGGCATGTTGTTTAATAAAGTGCTGTCTTTTATAGGAAGTCTGAGTGGGAAATGCTGTTTAAAGGGTAACATTTAGGCAGCTATACTATACAGGGGGTTGTTTTCTGTTCTTTTGGGGTTTCTGCTAGTTCTCATGGGTTGTGCACTAAATCTGTCATCAGTAATGTCTACATAAGTAACTTTGCTTTAGCAGTGTGAATGGAACTAAGGTATTCCAAGACCTGATTTCACGCTTAATGCATTTCTTCTATTCACATTTCACTTGGTTGTTAAGGATAGAAGATATTATGGAAGCAAAAATCATATTCATGGAACTGGAGGAGGGGAGAAGGATTTTCGCTGGATCATGTGCCATAAATAAGAGTAAGCTGTAAATTTTATGGTTAAAATAGTCTGAAATGCCAGAGCAATGTTCATGTGCAACAATTTTAAGGAATCTTTGCAGGAAACAAAGCTTCAGTGGRTGATGCTGTGAATGAAGCTGCTAGCTGATATTTCCAAAAGACTAATGCCTACTTGGATTTTTTCTTTGAAGTGTATTTTACTGATGTATAGAGAAGATAATGTCTAGAAGATAAACCAATTGTCTCCACCGTTAAGGTCACTATTGTTTTTTGGACAGCACCATGGCATGTTTGTATAGAATAGATCTTCCAGATTCTACCTCAAGATCAATTATGACTTGTACAAGAAGTCTAAATGGGGAGATGTAGATGTATTTATGGAGGAAGACTTGTTACCAGTGTAGTACATGGCATAAAGGTACTATGTCTCTGCAGTCAATATATTCTCCTCTGTCTCTGTATGTGGCCTGGTTGTCTTGGGCTGTCAACTTTTTAGGTCAGTGACTCTGTGCCTGGCACAATGAGGCCCCTTTCTGATCAAGGTCTTTGGGTGCTGCTGCAGTACAAATATTTAATGATAAAACATGCTTATCTTCCGCCAAAAATCTGGCATCATCCTTATCGAGATATTATTAAATTGTCAGTTCAACCATATGCCAGGCATTTTAGTGTAACAAATGTTCGCGCTGGCTTGTACACAATATGTGAAGACCTCTCTGAGGGAACCAGGTGGCCATGTTTACACCATCTCCTACTGCCTGGTTCCTTACAAACAAAAAATTCACATTAAGTGACTCTTGCTTTAGAGCAGCTTAAAAATTTATGGACTTGATATGCTTGAGACAATGTTAATTTGATTATACTTAAAATAGATTGGTGTAACCTATACCGCTTGCATGTTAAAGATGTCTCTGTATTGCCCATGAAAAAGAAATGGGAAAAGTGAATCTATCAGAACCCTTCCCTCACCCCCCTGCCCCAACTTTGGTAGTGAAAGAATGGTTTAAAGTTTGATAGGATTTTTCTTTCAGAGTACTTAAAGGAAAAATGCCTTCAGCCATAGCATTCATTATTTTTAGTATTTGCTGTTGGTAAACGTTTAAGAAAATTGTGGTGCTTTTTTAGTTATTTTTCACACACCCTCTACAGCTTATATCACTTATTTCACATTGGTTCTTGGAATATATGTGCTTTAAGATCCACCAGTAATTGTCAACTCTTTCATTTTATCTTCAGTTTGTCTCCTTTTAGGAGTGAGAAGTAGGGATGTTGTTCTGTCACTGTACTAGCATTTTTCCCACACTTTTATTCTTGGAAGGTAGCCTATCTGGCAAAAAATCAGAATAGTCTGATTTTGTGAACATGTTTGGAATTTTCTTTTTAGAAATCTGTAGTAATACAGTTAAGACTTAACTGTGGTTAATCAAAATGATATTTTGATTCATTTCAGCGCTGAACAAATTTTTCTCTTAGGGTCTTGCTTTAAAAATATATTAAGAAATTAGTCCATTGTGAAAGCTGACATCTATTTGTACTTCTTTCATTAAGATTTGTATTCTGAGTTGCTGATCTGTTTTTATCAATGGATATCCCTTTGTTATACTTCTGCTTTTTCTGCCCATGTAATTTCTTTGGGGGAGAGGAGTTCATTTACCACAAAAAAATTTATAAGTCTATAAGAATAAACATCAGGAATATTAATATATTCTTGATACTTGCTATCTTTGACACTCTTATCTGAAGCATCAGTTGCTTAGCTAATGGCTTTGTTACTTTTCTGATGTATATTACTTTCTCTGCCGTCTTTCTTTTGTCAGAACAAGAGCCTGTGACCATGCAGTTGTCCTGCAGCTAGAAAGTAACAGCAGTAATGTCACCCAGCAGGCAGTGTCCTCTTAACACCTTCCTTTCAGGTTGCAGGCGTAAGTGCTGGACATCCCGATGGGTAACACACCTCTGATTGATTGCTCTTGGAGCAGTTTTGCAGCTGATGGACGTCTCCTGGGCACAGAGGGAGCAAGGAGAGGCTCTCTGGTGTTTTGAATGGGGCAGATGCATGTTCATAGCTGTCCAGGTCTTTTAAGATGATGTAAACTTTATCTATACAGTAGCTGAAACACAGGTTGCAGTGACTGCATCTGAACACTGGTTTCCTAAGTAGAGTGGAAAATAACATCTCTCTGCTCAACTCATCTGCTCCTCAGTCTATGTGGTGCTCTATGGAGAAGTCGCTGGCTAGTTGGCCATACAAGAATACAGTTTGACTGCTATATTCTGCCAGGAAAATCCATTGTCCCTCTGAAAACTGCTCTAGAGCAGTGTAAGCAAAAGCTGTGTGGGGCTAGCTCTGTTTCAGGGGATAGGGTTTGTAAAAGCCCAAGTGACATGGCTTTGGAAGGTTCAGACAGTAATGCATTGGTGTCCAAGATGATTTGGCCTCTTCTTATTTTTCACTTAAGTATTTGAAAGGGTTTTTTTTTGGTGTTCATAAAATACTGAGAATCCGATTTCTTTGAAATTGCCATGGGTCACGTTGCAAAAGAGTGCAGAAACAGTGTGGATGAGTGCTGTTGAAGACAGGATGGGGTACTCGGTCATTCCCCTGTGGCAGTGCCAGAGCCTCCAGGGTGTCTAGAAAGACCATCAGTGGAGATGGACTGAGGGAGAGATCACAGAAAGGCTGAGGCTGGAAGGGACCTCTGAATATCACTAGTCCGACCTCCTGCTCAAAGAAGGTTGCCCAGGACTGTGTCCAGTCAGGTGTTGAGTATCTCCAAAGATGGAGAATCCCCAGCCTCTCTGGGCAACCTGTGCCAGTGTTCAAACACCTTTCACAGTTTAAAAAAAAAAACAAGCTTTTTTCTTTTTTTTTTTTTTCCTTAAAATAGGGAGATGCTGATCTCCCAGCGAAAAGGGAGGACAGGCCCATAGGGACCTAATGAAATGGTGTCGTGAAAGTGGATGACTCGTGCAGTTTTGATAAAGTATCTGAAACTCATGTGGAACAATTCAGAGGCCAGTGTTGAAGAGAAGCTGTTGTGCATTTGCACTGTCTCTAACCTCAAGCAAAGCAGATTTGCCCTGCCCATGTCCATTCAGAGTGCTGTTGCAAAGACTGCATCCCTTGCTGTGGTGCAGTGTCCTGCCTAACCACCCTTCTGTCCTTTTCATCTGTCATGTCAGATCTGAGTGTCTTGTCTTCACTTTTGGGGCTTTGTTTAACCTATTGTTATTTTCCCTGTCATTTTTGCTCACTCTTGTGATGTTCATGCCTGCCTTTAGTTGGGCTGTTGTACCTGTCTCTGTTGCCTGTTTGATGCATTTGTACACAATCAGTATTGGCGATTTCTCATGTTGGATGGACACTTGCTTCTGGGAGAAACCTTCTGCAAAGCTGCCTCAATGTATGCACTCAAAAGCCTCTTCAAAGTTTTCATAGTGTTTTAAAGACCTTGATAGTAGATTGGGTTGCTGGTGTGCTCCTACTCACCCTTGCAGATGAATGTCCCCTCCTTGATTCCTCATGGTGCTGCTCCCGCATCCCTGGTTGTCCATAGCTATATCCTCTCATCTTGGATTGTAAATCCTTGCCTGAGAGGCCACCCTTTTTCCCCCTCTGCAGAAGGCCTAGTAGAATGGGATGTAATCCCTATGTTAATTAGGCAATAATGCAAGAAAATAACAGTAAATCTGTGACCTAGAGACCTCAATTTTTATGTGGGTGGACTTGGACAAATAGCTCCCTTGTGGAGAAGACCCTGCAGTTAAAAGGGTACCGTCAGGTTTAAGGATTAAAGTGAAAACATGTAAAATTGAGCAACAGAAAAATTGTGAGTAATCTTGTATGGCAGCCTCCCTCAGATGAAGAGATCTGAATTCTTAAAAAAGCTGCAGCTGAGCCTTGGTTTGGGTTGGAA
Source organism: Apteryx rowi (assembly GCF_003343035.1). Classification (NCBI taxonomy): domain Eukaryota; kingdom Metazoa; phylum Chordata; class Aves; order Apterygiformes; family Apterygidae; genus Apteryx; species Apteryx rowi. The sequence goes on along the minus strand of NW_020450219.1, from coordinate 172,631 downwards.
GGGGAACAGTTGCTGGGGTGATTTGATCTCCGCAAAGCTGCTCTCAATTAGTTCTGGCAGGATTCTTGAGGAACATCACTCAGATGAAACCCACAGAAAATAAAATAGCGCAAGGTTATTTGCTAGGGAGTTTGGAATAATTTTTTGTCTCTGTATTCCAGCGTTTGAGTTCAATCTCTGTCTTTTGGGCAATGCTCTGCCCACATCAGTCTTGTGCTTGTGGCAGCAAGAAGCTGCCTGTGGTCTGGGTTGGAGAGAGAGGGAAAGCAATGATTGCTGGGGTTTACGTGGTGTTGTGCTTGCTGTCATGACCAGCTGAAGTTGGGGACCACTGGTATAACCCTGTCCTGTCTGTGGTTATGTCCATAAAGCAAAGTGCCTACCGGCTAGCAAAACTGGGCGGCTGTGAGTGATAGTTGTAATAAACTTGGTAGAAGACTTTTTTCCCTCTTTGAGGTAGCGTCACTACATATTTAGAGAGAGTAGACCTGTGACAATAATATACAAAATGAATGCTTTTTTCTTCCTTCTTATAATGCATCATCTGTCAGTCTGTGGCCTAAAGCAGAAATGTGTTCTTGTAAGGACTGAGATACCATAAAAGTGATGTTAAAGTTGGTGAGTGAGTCTTAGAAAAAATAATTTTTCTACTTGGAAGCAGAAGGACCTCTCATTGCTCCTCTGCTTAAGAGTTTTACTAGCAGTAAATGAAACTTCATGATATATTAGTAATCACATGGGAACAGCTTATTCTTTAACATTTAAATTTTGGCTTTGAGTATTTGATCTCTTTCATACTAATTGTTCTTCATTATGAAATATCTTCTGACTGAAAAGGCAATTAGTGGTGCTTTATCATTAAGAGTACAGTTATGATGATGGCTCAGAAATGCTAGTTTTAGTGTTCTTAGTATTAAAGGTTGTATTAAAGGTCTTGGTATTAAAGGTTATTAGTATTAAAGGTTGACATTTCCAAGAAATATGTTTAGTTGTGATTTTTATTCTTCTCGTAATGCACAGAAGCAAAATTAAGAAAGGTTTTGGAAGTGATTCTTTCATTAGAAATTTGGCATGTAGCAGGTCACTTGTTGAACTGCTCTAGAAACAGGATTTTCCACGATGAGTATAAAGCTTCATGTGTCCTCTTACAGGTGATATTTGCATGTATGCACATGTTTCAGGAGTCTGTGTTCTGCTATTCCTAGTACTGAAGGAAATAATCTTCAATTTATTAGTTTTTAAGCTCATCCAGCTTTGCTGAACTTTGGCCCCAGGTGGAAAGGAAGGAAGCAGCATGCAATAAGGACTTATTTCCTTGCATTGCCTTCTCTATATTGGAGATCCTTCTTCCCACTTCCCTTGGAGCCCATAGCTCCTGAAGCAGTGTTTGGACTTATGTGACTTCCAGTAGGACTGCAGACTTGTTACTTTATTTGGGTTTGCCATTGGATAGCCCTTCCCATGGCTTCTCTTCTAAAGACAAATTTATCAGGTGGAATTAAGGCTGAGTGTTTATTATTGGCTTTTGGGTCCATGAGGTCTTCTTGTGCTCTTTTAGTTCCCTTATTCCTTATTTGAACTCTGTGCAAAGCTGAGTATTTTGTAGCATGGTTTTTGGATTTCAGCTGCATGGGTATGTAGCAATCTGAAATAGAAATGCTCATATACTTTGGCTGAACTACTGCTCTGCAGCTGGCAGTACTCTGCTACCCTTTCCATGGATTACAAAAGGAGTGAGCATAAAAGGAAATGCTTGAATATTCCCTGTGCTTGGGAACTCAAACCTGTACTTACTAGATTATAAGAGTGACTTGAAATATCTATTTTCAGTTTTCAGTTGTCTTGTACATTTGTTGAATATTTCTTCTCTTTTAGCCTGCCCATTTTTTTCAATGGGGGGAAAAAGGAAATTTTCTTTAAAGAAAATCTTTGACTGCAATAGAAAGTTTGGACTACTTTTGTTTGACTGAACTTTGAATTGGCGTGTAATACTTCTAGTCCTGAGTAAGTCGGTTGTTTAATAGATCCAATGAATGCTTATTTAAATAACAACACAGTAAATATTTGTGACAGAGTGCTTTGCCCATGAATTTAGGTGTACCTCTTGGCAGCAATACAGACTTCTCCAGGTTCTGCGCAGTGATTTGACCTGCTCAAAACAAAGTTATATTGGATGAACATTGCTTCAAGCCTTTTCATTTGTGGTGTGTGTGTGTGTGTGTGTTTTTAAGAGAGGTTTGCAGTGCAGTTTAAATAAATCTTCAGTGTGTTGAAACAACAAAATTTTGCACGTGAGTATCCTAGATGAATGAATAGATTTGGTCAGAGAAAGATTAATATGATGAAGGGCAGTAAAATGCTGAAAAGTAGTTGGGTTTTTAAGTCATGGGCTTGATGTGTTATTGTTGACTTTCTTTTGGGCCAGGAACTAAGTTTTGGTCCAGTTGTCATTTGAACAAATTAAATGTTGGGAATAGTAATAAACACTGCTGTTGCTGCTGCTGTGGTAGCAGCAGTGGTGCTTATTTCCCTGAAAATTCAGGATAATAACTTGAGAGCTTACACTGTATCAAACAAAGAATAAACTTCAGTGTTTGGGTTTTTAACAAAAAATATAGGTGTGTACTGTACCTGCTGATGTTATAAGGTGTTGGGTTTGTTTTCTGTTCATCTTACCACATTCCTTTGGGCTCTATTGAGTATGACCAAGCTTTCAGTTCAAGCCCTGATTGTATGTCACCTCCTATGCTAAAATAAATAAAAAAATAAAGCAAAATAGTTTCTCTAACTTCATATATAGCGGGAAACCTGGAGGGGGAGAAAGGGAAGGGCACTGTTTGCTTATGTGCATCAGACTGTAATGCTCTTTGTTATCATGAAATCTCATTATCCCGTTCTTATTTCACTTTTCCTTCCCCCCATCCCTACTGTGTTTTTAAGTTGTATATGCAAAATATGACAAGCCAGTTATTTAATAGTCTAACTGAAAAGTTTGGTCTCGGTTGAGTGCCAAGTTTCAAAAATTTTATACTAGCATTTTCGTCTCAGGCTACAACTCTGTTAATATATGCTTTTCTCCTACCAAACATTACTCGCTTTGCATACCTGTTATGAATAGTATTTATATATGAAGATGGCCGTCACCAAGGAAGACAAGCTCATGGTGAAAAGCATGTTAAGGGAAGGACTTCAGATACTGGGGATCTGGCATATAGTGGCTAAATATGTCTTTTTAAACAAGCCCCTATTTTCTTACTCTTGTTTCAAAACAGCTTGAAATTCCCTGTAGGTTCAGCAGCTATTGACAGTGAAAACCAAAAATACAGTAAGCCTACTTGCCTGGCTCAGTAGTATTTAAGGCTTTCAAAAGCAAACAAAACAGAGTCACAGAATGGCTGAGGTCGGAAGGGACCTCTGGAGACCATCCAGTCCAACCCATGGAAGCAATGCCGCCCGAGACCCAGGAATCCTTAAAAAAGGGAGTGCAATCCAGTGAACCTTACTTTGGATTCTGCCCTTTAAAAAAAGGGTGCAGGGAAGATGGTCTACAGTGTTAAATCTCTCCACGCCTGTTGACGAGAGGTGCCTCAGACATCTGCCTCTGCCTTGGCCCGTCGCGCTCCGGCGGCCACCCCCAGAGCGTGACGTGTTTCTGCGCTCTGGGCCGGGCGAGCATTGCGGGCAGCCCCAGGTGCCACGGGGTGAGYGGGTGCCCCTGGCCAGCCCTGGCGCGGCGCGCGCCCATAGCTGCTGCTGGTGGTGGCCATCTGCTCTGGAGGCTACCTTGCACGCAAGGGGAGAGTCTGGCGAGAGCCAGCCGTTTTCTGGGTGATGCAGCGTGGATGCCAGGCTGGGCTGCATTTCCTGAGCCTGTTGCATCTCTCTGCGACAAAGCCTTTGGAGGGTTGTGGTTAGTGCGCCYGCCCGCTGCGTGCGTGCCGAGGACGGGCCCCGGGGAGGCCCCGCGGCGCCCCGTGAAGTGAGCAACTGCGTCTTGTTTGAATTGAGCTCTCATTTTTGGATCCCTGGGCGACTTATTCTTGGAACCCCGTTTTTCAGAAACCCATCTGCGCACAACATTGCCAGAATTTCTGCTGCAAATATTTTGTCATTTGCTCTGGAGGCAATCTGTTGTTTCAGTCCTGCATGAAGTTTTGTAATATGTTGCTTGAGATATCACGGAAAAATATCTAAGTGGTGGTGTAATCTTCTATGTGAAAACACAGGGTTATAAGTTTTCTAGTAGAAAATTAATTATTTTGTTTTGTCAATACGTAAAATCTAAAACCAAACCCAAAGCCAGTGCCCTATTCTTTTTCCTTTTCTGATTATACAACTTGAATTAGAAAGATGTGAGCGACTTTTTCTTTTTGAAGGAAAGAATTGAAATTGTCACATTTGGTATTCATTTTGCTCCATCCTTTCTCACTGATTTCACTTGCTCGTAGCATGGGGCCTGGGAACCTGTTTTTCTTCATTTATTTATTTTTTTCCTTTAGTGGCAGAGCTCATTCCCTTAACTCTTAGCTCCCTTAGTGTCTGGACAAAATCCCGCCTTTGCTGGATGATGATATAGTAAAATTGTTTGTGAGAACTTTTAAAAATCTGGGCTTAAAAACAAGGCAAAATCTTTACTTTTGATTTGCAGTTCTAGTTCTTTATCATGATACTGGACAAATCTCTCCATTTCACACACACATGCACACACACGTGTGGTGTGTGTGTATATATATATATATATATATATATGTAGAGAAAGAGGGATAATACTTTGTGCTGTTTTAATAGCAAATGGCAGTATTTTAAAAATAAGTTTTTTTAGGGAGCCTCATTTGAATGCTCTTGAGCCTGACAACCCATTTAATGCCAACAGTGTTGGGTTGTTGGCGTTGACCCTTCTGGGATTGCCAAGAGCGTGATCTCCCCTTGGGTGGTCATGTAGGAGGCAGAGGAGCCTGTTGTAGCCTGGTTGCTTGTGGTAACCCCATGAGTGTTAATTAATTGGTAACTTGTGAAATTCTGTTTGCTGGAATATTTTGGGGAACACTGAAGAGACTGACTGTCAAGGCATTTTATTCCAATAAGTATCCCAAGCTGATCTGCAACAGAACTAGACTTTCAGTTAGGTTTTAAAGTGATGTTGATACCACATGATCAGATGGGCTGAAAGTGCCTTTTCTTGGTTTGAGTTGTTCTTAAATTTGGGCTTTATTTTTATTTTTTGGTCTTGAGATATCCCATTTATTTTTTATTTCCAACTCAAAAGAATGAAATGGAAAAGCCCCCTAATAATGGGGATGTCTGGAGATTTTTTTTTTTGTCACAGTGTGGGGAAGAAAGGGCAATAAATGCTCTTGTCATGGTTGGTACTGGAGAGTATATATTTACCAGTTCTCTTGATTCCCTTATTTAACTGACAGGCTCTGAAAAACCAGATCCCCAAGTTAACAGATGGCTTAAGATTTCCAATGAATGGAAAAGACCTCTCAGCCTTCCAAAATAACTTTCTGAATGTGAATCTTACTGAATCTGTGGACAGGCATCTCCAGTACCTCTGGAGGGACCTCCAAGATGCTGTTGGAGAAAACTCTAATTAAACTCTAATTAAAGAGTTTGATCAGCTTCGTGCATCAGAGAAGGCAGTTGCAGATGAAATTGTTACCGGAAAGAGAGAATGCTCTCCTGCTCCAAAACTAGAGCCTAAGAAGGGTTAATGCCAAGTTTATTTTGTTATAAAAGGTATTGGAGGTGTTTTATGCTAAAGGTATACTAAGAACACCTCCTTTCATCAGTGAGTGGCTTTAAGTTTGAGAAAGCCTCACATACTCCAACTTCATATACAGTCCTTATATATATTGTGCCTTTAGGCACCCACCACTCTTTCTGTTTTTGTAAGATGGTCCTAGGAGCAGGTAAGCTACGCTTTTTGCTTGACTAGTGGCCCTTATGCTTTCTCCTTGTGCTTTGGTTGCTCTTGTTTTGCTCTTTGGCTACCATGTGCCTGGCAAACGTTCAAGCTCTGGTAACTCCGTGCAGGAGAGTCAGGCAGGTCTGACAGCACGTAGCTTTGCTTGTGTTCTTAACTTTCACTTGTCTTCTCTATAAAAAAAAATAAAATAATTGATGTGTGAAGGGGAAAAGCGTGGGAGGAAAAATGTCAGGAAATTCAAAGGTGAAGCTATTTCCTCCCTAACTAATATTTTTCTTTTGCGTGTTATTTCTTCTCCTCAAACAATGGGGTGAGTTTGAATCCATTCTTAACTATCAGCCTTACCATTGTTTATTCATAAATCCTTTCATGTGTTTGATGGACATTTTAGGAAAAACCTGCACTTCAATTGTGAGTTCTCCGGGCAGACTCTGTGTAGTACAGTGTCCAGTACAATCGGGCTCGAAGCCTAATTTGGGGTCCCTCAGTGCCTTTGTAGTAGTGTTAATGGTGAAGCATAACGATGACATGCATGGGTTAAAGGTGTGTAGTGTTTGCTGTGAAATCTGATGATTTTGTCAAGGTCAAGCTATGTTAAAAAGCAAATATTCAGCTCAGATACTCAGAACAGGGATTCCTGATGTTAATCACTTAAAGTGTTTGTCTGTTAACTTTGTGTGTGTGTGTGTGTGTGTGTGTGTGTGTGAAAGCACACACACTTGCATTTGGGGGAAGGGGTGTTTTGCTGAAACAGGTGAAAGTCAGTTCTGTAGTATAAAACAGGAAGCAGATGGCTACTAATTAAAGCCCTGTTCATGATAAAAGGGTGACTGAGCTTTTGAAGCAGATGCTTTCCTAATTTTATACATACGTGGTACGTACTTTTATATAAGGGCAGGCCTCCCCACACTTCATTGTTTTCTTGAAGCGGGAGGAAGTGCGTGTGCATGTGCGTGCGTATTGCGACGGCCGAGGGGTAGCGCCTGCAGAGCCTGCTGTTCGCTTCCTCCTCTGAGTTAGAGAAAATGGTGTTTTCTGAGCATCTGACGAAGGTGCCGGGCACCTTTTTGTCTCCCCGCTGTTCTTCTCTGCGTCCCACCTTTGCACATACAGGTAGATGCCATTGCGGTGGGAGTGCCTAGCTGCTGTGCCGCAGATAAGGGAGGGCAGCTTAGCTCATATTACTGGCCTATGTGTCTCAACGYTCCCCTGGAAGAGCTGCGTCTGGGAGTGAAAGTTAGCTTTTGTTGTTGTTTGTTATTAGACTTTCACGAGAGTCAACAGCAAAAGTACCCGTGAGTGTGTCTGCCTCCTGTGTGTGAGACATGCACTAGTCTTTATGGTCTTCAATCTTCACAAGTATAACACTCGGTATACCACCTTTATGGCCTTTTCTTTCTATTGTAGGGCTTGTAGGATGGATAATAAGATCATGTCCAAAACAAACAAAAAAAAGTACTGAAATGTAGGCAAAGGAAAAAAAGCRCCAAAATAACATGGATCTCTTTATGGGCATATATAGTAGAACTAGTAATGTTAATTGTAGTATTTTAATGCCGTTAAGAAATAAATGGTAGAGTTTTTGTTGACTTGAGTAGAATAAAGGTTTTGTCCATAAGGAATGTATTAAATGGTTGAAACTGTTCGGTTTCCCTGGCTACTGGCAGCTTTTGTCACCCGGAATTGGTGTGGGGGAATAGATATCTTTGTTGGGGAAAGTATCTCCTTTCAGCCCTGGTGCTGGAGACCTTGTCATTCCAATAGAAATAAAGTGAACTTGGAGTTGGGCAGGCAGAGGAAGAGGAAGATTTTGATCAAACATGGGCTTGAGTCAGTTACCTGGCAGATTTAATGCGTGGCAATTTAGGTGTGGAAGAGCACCCTGTGTAGGAGGAAACTGTTGTAATAGTGGCCCAATTTCTTAGCGAGCAGTGTTTGGAAATCAAGATTATATTGAACTGAAGCTCTCCTAGGGATGCTATCTGGATGTTTCTTTGGAGAAGCAGCCTTTCTATCAAAGCTGCTGCTGAGGCTGCAAGTTCCCGATTTGTTCACTTGAACGGAGCAAGTCTGATTTATGAGTAGTAGCTTTTGTTCCTGCCACCCCATCAGACGGAGCGTTCTTGCTTAGCCGGTAATTTACTCCAGAGGATCCTCAGTGTTCGGAGAAGTGTTACTTGATTCAGTAGCCAGCACTCCTTCCCTCAGCGTCATCACGCAAATGTCACATCTGCTATATGAGCAATACAGCAGAGGAGGCCTACTGATAAAGTGAGAAAGACATTCATTCAGTGCGGCAAGATTTTTGCAAGACCAGAAATGTTAACTGCAGTGCCTCAGTCACATTTCCAGTTTAGGCTTTTGTAATTCAGCTTGCCTGGCAACCTCCTCATCGTGCTCATAGATAATCCTCGCTTCCTGCCCTGGCCTGCTTGGTGTAGCTTTGTGCAATTAAACCCTCTGGTGATGTCACTTTAAAGGGTGCAAAATATTACTATGTGCTGTGGCTCGCAGAGCAGCTATGATGAAACTTCTGTATAATACAAGTTGTATTTATTTAAATCCTCTCTGTTAATGCTGTTATTGTGGATTTTGCCTCTGATGTCTTTTCACTTCTGTTTAATTACATCTATTATTCCTGGCTTATTTTAGACCAGTTGTTTTTTTCTAAGTCAAAAACACGTGGTTGGTAATACCCCCTTACTGGGGGTCATGGAAGCCCTGGTGGAGCGCCATGTGTGAGAGCATACACAGGATAAACTGGGAGTATTGGAGCAGTTACATTCCCCGGCTTCCTGCTTTGCTCCCTTCTGGTACCTTCATCCTCCGTAGTGGGGACATTTGGACTGTGTGTGTTGAAATACAGCTCAGGCCGGCGCCTTGTCGTAGACTGTATTGGCGCTCACTGAATCCCTCTGCTGTAGCTGCTGCTAATTACCTATCAGAGGGCATTTGAAGTGGTGGAATATGAAAAGTCTCTTTAACATGTGGTGATACATTTGTGAAATCTTAGTGGCTACATAATTGATACACCTGGAAGGACGAGCTTGCTGGGGTGTTAAAAGGCAAAGTTTCTCAATGACTGTCATATGCAGGGTTTACATGTAAACAATAGAGCACGTGGGGTGTGGGAAATCATCACAAATTGGCAGAACTTCCTAACCTAGGACCAGTTTTGTTTTTTTTTTTTGTCTTGTGCCTTGCATGCAAGGGCCTGTCAGGTCTCTGTAGGAATGGTCCCTTGAGGGACGTTGAGCTTGCACTGTCCAAAAGGGAAATGAGAGGAGGGATGCAGGACCTGGAGCTGACAAGTGCACATCTTTCCATGTCCATGGCCTTTGCAAGGGTAGTGTCTGTGTTGTTGACTGATTTTTGGATGTTCCCTTCTAAACTGTGCTGTTCTCCGCTGCTGGATTGTTTCCTCCACTTCTGGCCACTGAAACGAGGACAACTGCTCCTCTGCAATGCAAGCTCAACTACCAGGAGCAGCATTGGAAAGCTGGGACCCAAAGCTTGCAAGAGTGAGGAAGGATGATAATGCCTTCTTCTCTTCTGGACAACATGACTCTCTTCCAGGAGAGTTCCCCTGCTCTAAATTTAAATGAGTTGGTTGCAGTTAGACCTCTGCTTTTACCCGTTTCCAACACTTCTGGTTACAGTCTCACTGAGTTGTTTTTCTGTCTCACAACTGCATTGCTACAACAGAAAATATTTGCTTGAGTTTACCAGGTCCCAAAGCCCTGGTACAGGAGAGCTTTCCTTGGTGCACAGACTGCATAGTGATTTATTTTCTGCAGTGTTGGTTTCTTAAATGTTCTGGTTTTTATTACCCTTTAATGTTTGCAAGAAGTTGTTGCTGTTTGAGTGTACTTTGACATCTTACTTGTGTTAATCTACTTCAGGCTTATGCTCTAAATCAGCCTTTTGACAAAGTCTGGGAGCTGGGTTTAATCAAAGTGATTCTCTCTTTAGTCTGGTTCTACAGCCAACAACTCAAAATTGTCTGTTTTCTACTGGTGGTACATGTGCACTTAAGGAAGGATTACAGGAACACCAGTGTAATTGTAGGAAAGGACATATGACTAAATGTACCTTCCTAGCTGCATTTTGAAGATGTGATTTTCAGGGTTCAGGAGCATCAAGTGTCTGTGGGCTTCAAGTTGAAAACAGCTACCGTAGAAAGGATGCATTTTCAAAAGGATGACCAACACCTTTGGAAATATTGCTAATAGACTTGATTAAAAAAAAATAAATCTGTATGGTTAAGGCTACTTGAGAGATGATAAAGCCAGTGTTTGCTTACAAGGTGGGTAACCTCTGTGACGGTCTTGGGTAACAATGAAGAGGAGTCCTGAAAGCTGATAGACATTAAAAGATTGCAGTATGACCTTACATGTGCCAGGAAGTAAGCATATTGTCATTGCTGCTCTCTGACAATTTCTTTCTGAAAGTAAACAGGCCTTAAGCCTTCTTTAAACAGGTTTCTGCAATTTTAATTAGCCAGCCATAATGTGTAGAAATTGCTCCAGCTGGAATTTGTGTGAATTACAGACTTTTCTGTAGTTCTCCATGGGGCTGATTGTATATCTTAATGCTTTGTTTGATCATATCTATCACTGAATAGTTTCATGTTTGAACATCTAACAAAAATGACTGAAATAGGTGAAAATTGCTAAAAAAAACCCCTGTTTAAAATATCACTTCTTTTTTTTTTAAAAAAAAGGTAGAGCAAGGAGATTTGTAGTTTTTGCTGTCAAAATTACTCAGCTAATGCTCTCCTTGGAAAATAAATATGTTGAATATATATATGTGCATGGGGGGAGGGTGTGGAGGATAGCTCCTTGGTGTTGTTAAACAAACAAGGAGCAAGATCACTCTAAGCTTCCTTATCAGATGTCCCAGAAAGAGAGGCCTGTCTTTAAAGGAAGTAGGCAGCAGTGGAGGAATACATCAGGAGTCCTTGTATAATTAACTGAGGAGGAAAAAAGAAGAATTGAGCCCACATCCRTTTTTCCAATTTCCACTATTTGAGCCTCACCCATGCAATACATTTTTTAAGCAGAAGTCAGTTGCTGCCATGAGAATTTTAATAAAAACGTGTTTTGGGGAGAAAAATCTTTGTTAGATAGGAATGGCTGCCTTGATATTTTTGAGGTACTAGGTTCAGATCCTTGGCTCACCATGCCAAAGCTGCATTTGGAAAGTACCTTTTTACAGCGCCATACCTAGAAGAAATGTTGTTCTTTCCTTCACTTCCTTCTCCTTATGAAATAAATGAGGAACATCTAGTTAAATCAGAGCAGTTTTTAATTGTAGCTTTTTGAAGAGACATAAACTTGAGCTTAGAGGAAACAACCGCTAGCTTGTAAATGTTGAGATCAAGACTCTTCCCTATGAGCAGATAATTATTTTGTTGTCATCTTTTCTGATTTTAATATTTTTATTTTGTTGGGGGAGCAGTAAATGGGGGGGGGGAGAGGAGAGAAGGGAGTAGGAGTAGGGTAGGTAAGCTCACCTATTACTATTTAAGGCCAAGCACTGTGAAGTGAATGTATTCATTATTGCTCAAATGTAGAAGCAGGTAAACTGCAATTACTATGTTTACCCTCAGCTTATACCATTGCTTTTTTGAAGCTTCAGATACCAGCTTTGTCAGACAGAGGCTCCAATACAACACTGATCTATTGGAGAGGCTCCTTTGATGCAGCTTTCTCAAGTTGGCATGCTTTAATTTAATTTAAAATAAAAGCGAATGGTGATGTCTGATGTCAAGCCTGGCATGCATACAGCTCGCGGAGGAAGAAGAAAAATTAATGGATTGATGGACATGGTCATATCTCTAGGAAAATGATCAACTATTATTGCCCAGCCAGCAATAATTTGGCTCAGCCTAATCTCCAGCGGCTGTGTTTCAGAGGCTGATATATCAGCTTTGTAAGTTTACAGATGGAAAAGGTCCAGTAGCTCTTCTGCTCTACAGGCTTGCAGGTCTGCTCTTTCTTGCAAGTTTTCTTGCACTTTCTTTTAGTGAATCACTTGAATGTAGGGTGTAGGGGGAAGGGATGCTTCTGTTGTTGCTGATCTGCCAAAAATATGCTGCACAGAAGCCGGTAAATGTGTTCCAGTTCCAAACGAAGGATATTTTTGGATCGCTGTAGCGAACTGTGATTCGATTGGGTGGATTGCAGATTTCGGTGGGGAGGGGGAGTTATCTTGCCAAGTGCCTTCATTTCGGAGAGTCAGAAGTCTGTATTTTCCTAGAGAATGAGATCTTTTAAAGCTTGTATTAGAGTGATCCAAAGGAAGGTGTTTTTAGGTAGGGCCACCGTCTTTGCCCACTGACAGCAGAAAGAGTTGGCTATTTGCGCCTGTGTGTTTGGAGGACTGGAAGCATCAATCTGTTGTTATGTGCGAACTCAGGCTCTTAAATTCTCAAGATATATTTTTCCCAAGGTGGCCAAAGAAAAGCATCTAGTGAAACTGGAATGTTTCTTCTTTCTTACTCTCTTCAACCTGGCCTGTGTTACATGCAATACCCATGTGCATGCACTGAGTCTAGAAGAGCTTTGTTGGGTTTTCTATGATTTCAAAATCAATCTTCAGCAATTGCTTTATATTCCGCTCCTTATCCATCCTGTTTCTTGCTCCTTTTTGCTTGTGTTTTGTTCTGCCCATGCTTGTGAGCCAAATTGCGGCAGTGTTTACGTATTGCAAAGCTGTGTAAAATTGAGAATTATCTTCTTGCTGTTGTAAGTCAGCAATGGACAGGAAGAAAGTTGAAAATACTGAATAGGCAGCATATTGCTGTGTAGGCACTTAATGTTGTTACAGGGCGATATAAGTTAAAATATTGCTTATTTCCTCTTTGCTGTTCAAAACAACCTGAAGCATGTTATGATCAGGGTCTAAACAATAACTGAAAAAGTAAAAACAAACATTTTAACAGAAAAAAAGTATGGCCTGCCAAATACTGTGAGTAATTTATGACAGTATAAATAATCAACAAACAAAATACTTGAAAACACCTGACTTTCCAGGGGGAAGACTTTAATTTCTTTTAAAAACAAAACAAAAATGTGGAAACATTCCTGTAATATCTTCAAAACTGAAAATAATCTAAAAATAAAATGAGGATGGTGAGGGCTCAATGTCTCCTAGAGTTTTCCAGCAGTTGAACGAATCCATGGATATAAACCCAGAGATATATCAATGACAAGTTATTATAGAACTTTATAAACAAACTTAGCTAGATAAATAATATTGGAAAACAAGCCTCAGTAAACATGCTTCCTATTTTTCTGTTTCATCCTTGTTTTTAAAGAGGCCCTTATGTGATCCGCAGAATAAATAACTTCCTGTGTCTTGATAGCTATTGCAAATGACAGCTCCTACTGCTGACATTCCTGCTATTTTTAATCTGATGTAAGTTTGTGTCCTGTCCATCTTTTTTTTTTTTTTTTTTAAACGAGTGTGAGCAGCGAATGGAGCCGTTACACAGGGGTTTCTCCCGGAGTGGGGCGGGAGGAAGGATGGTGAAGTCTGCACCCAGCGACGCCTGTGACCTCCAGGAGGAGGGAGCCTAGCTGGAAAGTTGAGAAGAGCTTTTTGAGCTTGTGGGGTTGGAGAAGAGGGATGGGAGGCTTTTCAAAAACAATGTTTTCTTCTCTCCTCTGATGCTTTAGCATAGCTTTGGATGTCTGACCTCCTTGGCTCAAGCCCATGACTGATTTCCTAGAGTCACTTAGATACAGGGGCGATTCTGTAGTCCTTTTTTAAAAATACAGTGAAAGCCTGTGGTCTGTACAGAACACCAAGAGATGTTTGCTGAAACTGTTTTACGCTTGCAGTCTTCCTTTGAATCCCATCTGAATAATCAGTTTTTTCCTCCTGACAGTGCTTGAGGTGATGGTGATGGCAGTGTTGTCCCCGGCTCCCATCCTGTTGCACGTGGTGGTCCCCAGTATGCCCAGAGCCGCCTCATGCGTTCTCTCCAAGTTGATGGAAGAATGAGGTCTGCTCTGAGCAACCTCTGCTGAGGCCAGTCTAGTTGGATATATCAGATGGACAGTAATAGGATGAGGGGGGAAGACAGATAAGACCTGGTTAGGAGGAGAAAAACAGGAAGAGCAGCAGAAAATGCCTAATAAATCTTATTTTTGCATGACAGCATCTCACTCTGGGGAGTCATCATACTTCTAGGGAGGTGCAGAGCTGCACGGGACACATACTAACAGGTGCATATGTAAAAGTCATAAGCCACAGCAGTGCGGCTTATTTTCCTTTTTATTTTCCTCATGGTAATTATTTTCATTTTTTAAAAAAATATTTATATTTGTATATTATGATGAATGCTCATGCATCAAAACTCTTGCACTTACTCTATTAATTCCATTCTCAGCATTAAAAACATGCTTTTCCCTTTTCTTTTTTCCTCCTCTTGTTTTGGAAGGAGGAAAGCAAGTAAATACAGAGCTGATAGTTTAAGTCACTGCTGCCAGATGACATTCTATGGGAATGTGGACTTGCCAGTATGTAAATTGTAAATAGTCCTTTGATTTAATAAGGGTCTGTTAAGTATGGAGCACAACCTACAATAGTGAAGGAATAGGATCACTTCCAAAACTAATGTGAAGGAAGAAATTATCCTTTAGATTTCCCTTCTCTGTGTGCACAGCTTGTTCTAAGAAATAGTAGTCTATCTCCCATAGTCTGTTGAAACTTGGATAAATTGGAGTTGGTGATACATATTTTGCAAGATTTGGTGATCATAGCTTTATAATGCTGAACAGATGTCATAAAAAGCGGCAATGAATGCCACTGTTTTTTGAAACTTCAGTCTGAAGAACGTCATGGAAAGCAGTGTTCAAGGCACTGGCATTAACTTTACAACCATTTGTCATCAGTTCTCCAAGATCTGAGACCCATTTGAGGAGAAATAAACTAAAAACTGTACAGACCACACCTTATTTGAAAGAGAGATGCCTCCAGCTGGTTAGCTGGTGGAGAGGGGCAGTGTACACACAGGATGCTTGCAGGCTCAAGGCTATAATGCAATCTGGATGAGGGCTTTTTGCAAGCATTGTAGTAATAAATTTTGCTATATAAAATCTACTAGGCCATGAGAGCAACCTTTAACTGGAAAGAGGTCTCCAGAAGAGAGTGCTGGTAGTCTGACATGTTTCTGTAATGGTGGTGGAGGGAAAATGTACTAAGATAAACTTTGTTCAGAGAAGCTCTGTAGAAACATAATATGTAGCATATGTGCTGTATTTTTAAAATGCACAAAAAGGTGTAATTGGAAATTGGTACTTGCTTCTTGTAATTTTGGAAAAAAGAGCAAGTATGAAAAAAATAGAACACAGAAAAATGAATGAATGTTGATTGCATAAGGCAATATTCTGTAACTATGTATTTGCAGATCATGCAGTAGTTTAAAGAAAAGTGAAATCTAATCCTGTTCAAGCTATTATAATTAAAAGCTTACTAACTCTGTCTTTCTGCTAATTTTTTGTTAACAGAAAATGGTATTTCTTTTCTTTTTATATGATACACATATACAGGGAGAACTGATGAGGAAAAAAATAGTAAAAATGGTGGCTTCATACACTGGACTGTACTCATATACAAAAGATACCAAAGAGAAGAGAAATGTCCCTGTCTTCTTCTCTCAATTTCTATTGGTTGCTACAGCAACATCTGATATTTACAACATTAGCTGAAATCCAGAGGGATTTTTTTTTTTTAAATTGACTCTGTCCCCTTGCACATATGAAACCTTCAGCATCTTTACTGCTAAATGCAGTAAAGAATCTCTAAAGATCCACTAATGACAAAAAACCCCACTCAACTCTATTTTTTTTCCCTTTTTTTAGTTTTGGAGAGTATCTTTAAATTCTGATATCCTACCCTTGCACTTTATGTATTGAAAATAAAGATCAAACATGTCGTGAAAAGATGTAGCGAAAGAGCTTGTTCAGTCTGTAAATGGAAGGTTTTGCCCTTCTTTTTACGAGAATTGCCGTTTCCTTCAGCCAGGGATTTCCTGTGGGGCACAGCTAACCCTGCTGCAAAGGAAGCTTGCTTCTTTCATTGACTCTTTGTTTCTGAAAAGCTGGTATTTACTGACACCCATGTCCGGAGAATCTGACTCCTTCGCTTGCTTGCTGAAGGAAAAGAAAATGCTCCCTCTGCTATACCGGTAGCAGTGTAATAAGGAGATGTGTTTCATATTTTTTAGCTGCACAGAGTCTCAGTAAACAACTTTCCACATTTATTGCACCAGTATGTCCCCCTTGGTAGGTTGCTTCCCCGGGTAAGGAATATGTATGGGCTCAATGGCTTTCATGCAGACAAACCAGGCTCTGGGTGCTGCCCTTGCCTGCTGAACTGGTGTATCATGGGCGTCGCGGGTGGCCTCCGTGGGACTGCAGGTGCGCTTGGCTCCGGCTCCAGTGGGGAAACCGGCAGCTGCTCCTTCCTGTGGCCGTGAGAGGGAAAGGGCTGTGCTCAGGCCACAGGAGTTGCTGCGGACAAAGCAGTCCTCAAGCTTCTGCGGTCACAACTAGCCTGTGGGCAGTCACAGCCACCAGGGAAGGGTCATGGACTTGGTCCATGTGGTCAGCGCATTGTGCTTTGCCAGCTTCAATTTTAATATGAATTTTCCACTGATATGGGTAACACATTGTGTGCAAATCCATCAATTCATGACAGTCATCCTAACCCTCCAGGTTATCATTGATGTTTTTGAAAGCAAATGGTCTTTATATGTCTTGATCCATGAAGATCAAGAAAAGATGCATGGCTTCCTGGTAAAGCATCCAGTTGAACCCAAAAGTTTAGGGTCAGGTCTGCATGTGCTTTTACATAGGAAAGTAGCAAATGACTGCTTTGGTCATTATCCAGGGCTTTTAACATGTAAAGTTTATGTGACTCCTCAGGCAGAGACTTCCATCTTTCCAGCTGTTTACTCCTAAAGCTTTAATGGGATAAGTTAATCTTATCCCTTTTGCTTTTTTTCCTGGAAGTTCT
Organism: Apteryx rowi; assembly: GCF_003343035.1. Classification (NCBI taxonomy): domain Eukaryota; kingdom Metazoa; phylum Chordata; class Aves; order Apterygiformes; family Apterygidae; genus Apteryx; species Apteryx rowi. The sequence continues at coordinate 155,674 of NW_020450219.1, read as the reverse complement.
CCAAATGCCAACAAAGGCTCGTGCAAAAATTGAGCCTTATTTTCAGACTTCAGTATGTTTTTCACCTCAATGGTTTACACTGCGACGTTGGCTTATTTTTCACCTTATTGCTTTTTATTGGTGAGAATGTGTTTCTAGTGCTTCTTTTGTGATTATCTGCTAATCTAATTAGTATTGATGTTTATCATGTACACACATTTCTACCTCTTCATTAGAGCTAACAAATGTCAATAAAAGGCAGCTTAGATTTAAAAAGAAGAAAGGGGGAAGCTCTCTATAAACAGTACTGTAGTCTTTGTGATGAATTGGGTGTAACCATGGAGAGTGGCAGAGGTGAAACAGGCTGTCTGTTAAACAGGAAATGAGTGATTAACATTTTTTGTCCTACTGATCATAATTATTCCCACTGGCTGAAAAAAAATAAACACCCCTTAGTCTCTCTTTAATTTACACACAGAATAAAATTTTAAACTATTAGTCATTCTGGCACTGTATGGATGACTGCTACTTTATTAGTCCAAATTTTTATTTGTTTTAATAAACTTTGCTTATAACTGTGATTCATATTTACCTTACAATGACCTGTTCGTGCTCTGCATTCAGTAACAGCTTTGTTTCAAACAGTTACCACTACCGTGGTGCTTGCTTTCTCCTATATAGTTGCGTTTTTGGTTGCTGCATTAAAGCTAGCAGTGAATAATTGTGAGTAACAGAGCTACTTGTCTGTAACGAATCTCTGCAGCCTTCCCCACTGCTTATTTCACTACGGAAAGTTCTAATTGTCTTTAACCCCTGTGATCTGTGCACATTAGTGGTATTGTATAGCGCTAATCTTGGTTGTAAAGTCATTCAGTGTGACATCAGTTATCTGTAGATGTTACAGTTACCTTTCTTGAGCAAACTAGTAATCTCTTCAAAAAATATTTTTTGTACATGTGATGACCTGTATTTTGTATGACCGTTTTGAAAGGCATTGATTATATTGCTGACCTCTAATGGTTTATTTTAATTGAATCTTTTATCAGCTTTTCTGTTATATCACCTGGGATTGATGTCAGGCTGCCCAGGTTATGCATAGATCATCCTGCTTTGTTCTTTTTGCATGATTAACTTAACTGTAGCACAGGCAGATTCTGAAGGCCAGAGATCTGAGAATGCTTAAAGTGGTAGGTGAGGAGGCTCCAGTTATCAGGACATGCCACCTTTGACGTGTTCCTCTTTAGTGATGTTGTTTGTTGTCCTCCTGTGTCACTGATGAACCTGGGAAGTGCTTCCTCTTCATCATATGTATATTGTACATCATATGATGTACAATAGGCTGATATATATATATATATGCACACATACATACAAGTTCCATACTTGTGGAAAACAGATCAGTCTGTTTTTCTGCAAATACCAAATCCGTGTATTTGTTGAACACTCATCTTTTTCTGTCTGCTGTAACAGCAGCCTTATAGCTTCAGTTTTGTAATGGCAATACTAGGATTTGTCTGGATCACTAAATACAAAGTTAGCCCTACCAGCTGTGGATTTTTTCATCTGGTGTTTGTATCTTTCCTTATTTTCTACACTTCAACTTGTGTTTTATACTGATTGTTATTTGCTTTTCTGTTTTCATATTACTGTGTTGCCTTCTTCTTTTTGCTGCCTTCCTTTCACCCCTGAAAATGAATTGCTTTTTGACAAGCCTGTTGGCTGTCTTGGCTTCTCAAATGATATTACCGGAGAGGGAGGAAGTTCCATTTGATAAACCTCTCTTAAAGATCCCACAGTTTTCATATGCATCTTTTTCTGTTGTTTTTCCCAATCACTGTCACTTATTTTCCTCAGCTTTAAAACTCTAACAAATGTTTATGTATTTGGTATATTCTGTGTTGATATTGTACTGTGTCTGTACTGTGGTTATAGAAATAAATGTAGTTATAAAACAGAGTGTTGATACTGATGTAGATGATCTTTAACCTGTTTGTGGCTCTGCCTTCTCTTGGAAGTACAGAATACATAAGGGTGGTCATAAGAAGTTTTGGTTGGGATTGTGACATCTGGAAAGGTCTCCAAATGTGTGCTCTTGCCCTGAGTACTTTCCATTTTGTGCTTTACATTGTTCATGTTTTTACACTCATGTTTTCTAAATCCCTGTGTAGGGAAAGTACGCAGGTATTATCATCCCATTGGAAATGTTCAAATTGCCATTATGGAAAAGTGCTTGAAAGGAATCTGCCTATAATTAAAAGGAGATTAATAACATATCTGGGGATAGCCATTGGGAATTACGTGAATACATGTCAGTAGAGTTCCCAGTTCTGACATGTAGGTATGCATAGCCAAGTCCCTTGAACAGCAGTGTCTGCTGGAGCCGTGCATGTGTTTTCTGATACTACATATTATATTCCAGAGGAGAAAGCTATGGGGGTTGTGAAATCCCCTCCAGTTGCTTGTGCCACGTGTGGCAGCAGGATTGAACTGGGAGAAGGAGCAACCCCTTTGGTGTCCAAAGTGTTCGGTCTTCTACAGCTGTGAAGAGCAAATGCAGTAGATCATAAATCTGCAGACTTAATTGCAGAAAGAGCAGGACTTGGATTAATGCCACTGAAATATGGACACAAGAGACTTCCTCTGTCCAGGAGAAGCATGTATAGTGACCATATAGTAGATGGCTTATAGTCTGTCTCATTCTTATACACTCAAACAGGGCACAAGGGATGCATTACTGAAATCTCATCAAAAGAAGTGGTCTATGAAGGTCTCTGCATGTTTGGAAGATCCATAATGTTTCATGACTGGTATTCTGGGACAGATGCTGGGTATGGGACCACCCATAGTGAAAAGCACAGAGGAACAGTATAAGGTCCCTCTAGCAGGCTTCAAGTGTTTCTGCACTTTTCCCAGCTGACGCTTCTTGACCACGTAACAGCATAGGACAAAAATGAAGTCAAACAAAAGCACCCCCGTCAGAACAAAGGACCCAAAAAAGCATGACCTGTTTGGGAGGAAATCCTGCCCTTCCACCTTCATGCAGCTGCAGGTGGCAAATTGCCAGCCTCTTCTAACTGTGACTCTTTGGCCTGAGGCTAAGTGACATGCTTTCTGTCCATGCTCTTATCTGACAGCAGGGAAGGTTTCTGGGTTGTAATCAAAGAGCGCTGCAATTGGATGGCAAAGATGGCTATTTCATTAGCAGTTGAAGCCTCTGACACTGCAGCCAGATGTGTGGTAGTGTTGGTGAACACTGCAGTGTCAGGAATACTCCTGATAGAGAAGTACGGTTAAAACTGTTTATAAAACACGTGTGCTATCTGTTGACCAAACATTTCTGGGCATAGAACAGTAACTTGGAGGCAACACTGTGCTCCATTGCAGTATGTACATCTGAACTTCTCATATCTCATAGCCATTAGACCAGACAAACTGGATTGCCTTATCACAGCAGACTATTGTACTGAAAGAAATCCTGGCACGTCTGGGGTTATCAATGTTCTTTTTCCTTCTTAACCTCCTCACCCTGTTCCTGCAAACTTGGCAGGATGGCTGGAAACCACAGTAGAGCAAGTGCAGACAGCATCACTATTTGGAGCAGTCTTACCTGTTTCACTAGGCATGGTCTAGCTTAACTTTGGACAGAAGTTGCATGATGCCACTTGCTAGACTTAGTGCCTGCTGCTGTCTGGTTGATACTGCTCAAAGCCTCCTGAAGAAGTGTGGTGGTGGACTTCCTGAAAGTCCTTACCATACTTTCCTAGGAGGTTTTTTATGACTTCCTCTTAGAGTGGTGCTTGTCACTGAGGGYGGTTTGAACATCTGGAACTGTTGTGGTGTCCTATTACACACACCTTGTGAAACAGGTCTGGTGTTCTCTGTAACAAGATAAGGAAATCCTTGGGTCTTCCCATCTCTGCTCTCAAGTTTTTGCTTTGGTGCTCTCTCCACACAGTGATTTGGCTGGTTTGGCATCCTCCTGTAAGCTGTCAGGAATGTGGAAGACTAACACGGCTGACTAGTGTGCCAGCCCCTAGTGATCGCGGTAGACAACTTTCAACAGTGCTGATAAGTTGCTAGTTGAAGAGTCTCTGAACTTCTCTCCCAGCAGTCCCTGAGCCTGAATTTTTTACCGGGCGTGTAAGGTAATACAGGTTATGGCTAAAGCAATCTCAACTGCCATACTCCCTGAAAGCTTCTCTCAAGCTTCCAAATATATCTCGTATTTTATCTGGAGAGGTGTGAGAGCTACAGGCAGATAATGTGCCCCACTGGGTATTTGCAGCCATTTCAGCTGATAATAGTGCCAGCTGGCTAGCAACGTGTATGACTGTCCCCTTGGATTAGGTGTAGGAAGCAGTGGACCTCTGAGATACCTTCTGAATGAAAAATTGGTGGGCAGTCATTACACTGATTTTAATATCAAACCCGTGGCCTGTGTACTATGGAAGAAATATCGCTCTTACCTTATGGGCTCTCACTTCTTTATGGCTGCCTCCACTTCCAGAGGCCAACTCGTTCTGCCCTTGTTACTAGTTACTAGCAAATTTCTCTTAGATGTCATGGCATGCTTTATTGTGCTACCATCAACATTTGCAGCTTGGTAGCAGATCTCTGTTACGAGCTGGCTTTTGTAGAGGATTGAATCCATTCCTTGCTCTCCCTTTTTGGTGGCTATTGCAGCACTGCGGTTGAAAGAGAAGTGAAGGAGGCTCGCATCTGCCTTGTTGTTGGTGCCTGCATGTGAGGGGGGCAGAAGCCATGGGCAATCTTAGGTGCGTTCATAAGACTTGGCTCTTGCAGACCCACAATCTGCCTCCTACTTGGAGAACTCTGCAGTGAGGTTAAACAACGGTTCTTCTCTGCTTCCCTGTCCTGTGCATACTCAATTATTTATGTGGGAGAAAGATGACCAACTTAATTGTATAACCTCTCTTAATTAGGCACAGGACTACAATGTTGTCAAGTTTCATAAAGCAAGTGTGTTTTCATGTGTTTCTCTTGAAATAAAATAGCATGGAAAACAGTTTACTGAAAAATAATTACCTATCTCTATTTTAATGTTAAGAGGGGTATGATTTTTTTCAGCAGTCAAGTTGCTTGTTTTAATATAGATGATCTCTTGAGTTTAAATACAGTGTTAGATATCAGCTAAGCTACTTACATCCAGGGAATAAATGGCTGAGACATTTACTTCTTTAAATGCTTTAAAATGCAAAGCAGTTTGAGTCAATTTTGTTGTTTAGAAGAAAAATTCCAAGCTGGGTGTTTTTGCAGTAGTCTGGTTCGGCTTTAAGAAAAGTTGGAAGCTCAGCTGAATGATACAAACGCAGAGCTTCGAATGAATCATTTTGATGGCTTCATTAGTTTCATTAGCTGGTATTTGCTCATCACGCTGTGTTTAGCAATTCCTGGTTTTGTATATTTTGGCTCTTAAATCAGTAAGGAATGATAAGCATATTCCCAGTTCCTGGTTGTTAGGCTGAAGTACGGCACTTCTTTCGAAGGCCAARTAGGAGCAGAGGCTCTCTGAACTTTACGTCAAATATATGAACTCGGTCCCAGGAAACACCCCCCAGGTGGCAGCAGTCCTGCTGGAGTCGTAATGAGGCTTTGGTAAAATTCCAGCCTGGGCGCCAGGGAAGTGATCGGGCGCAGTCTGCGCAGGCCCAGACACCGCACTCCAACGTGGCCTGCTGCTTTTTCAGCCATCCGCCTCAGGTTTTGGAGGTTTTGCTCCAAGGCCCCGTTGAAAAGGGTGGTTTGCAGGGTTTTGCCGGCCGGCGGGGGCCCTGGCAGCGGCGCAGTGGCTGGTACTCCCCAGGAGCGCTTGGGCYGCTGACAGCCGTGCTGCTCATCTGGCTGCCAAGTCCCGCTTCTGAAACTGTTTTTTTATCAGGTCATGTTTGCGTCTGGCAAAGGTTTGTAGACACAACATCATTAACAGCGGTGCATATTTTCACAAGATTTACCTCTTCAACACTTTTTCCAAGTTAGTAAATCATAGCTTCTTTAATGTCCTGCTGGCTGCGTGAAAAACAGGAATTTATGTAACAAGCTCTGGGCTGCAAACCTTTTCCTGTTAGGAAAAAAATTTTTTTTTCATTGTTGGCAGAGTTAGGAGACAGCTCTGTTACTCAAAGAGTGACCTCAGATGTCCTCAGTACAATAATACTAGATTATTGTATTTTTGATGACTAAGGAATAGCAGTGATTTCTTAAATATTTAACACTTCTTTTGCAGAGAAGAAGGAATAGCATATTAGCACGCTATTTTCTACATCTAATGTTTTGTGTGTTTGAGATGCTTATTTTGATAGTAAACAGTAAGTCTGAGCCAACAGGGTATGTTTACAAAATACAATAAAAAATGAACTGGCGCAGGAGGTTTTTTAATCAACAGTCATGCGGAACAACTTTCTTGCGACATTTCTAAATCTGGAATTGTGTCAGCCTTGCATTCAGCTGTGTCCCTAAAGTGAAAACAAAGGGCTGCGCAGGGCTGCCTTTCCGAGGTGTCCCAGCCCTTTGAAATCACTGCCGCTCTCCGTTGCCACATGGAAGTCCAAAGATGGACTTTCGGACTTGCCCTCCTGACACCGCGCCGTCACTAGCCAACAGCGTGTCAAAGCAGCGAGCTCAGCCTGTTGAAAAGGCTGAATGGTCAGCCAGGCAGTGGCATCTTCACCACCRAGGAAGATCTCGTCAGTCCTCCTTAGCCAGTAGCTAAAGTATCAGGAGTGGTGGAGGGCAGATGCTGGATCCGTGCCATGCGTGTGGCCAAGGACCCATAAACTTCCCCTATGTGAGGGAAGTCCTACATAGTGGTATCTTGCAGGAATGGACCTCATGAAAATAAAATTTCCAGGCTTTCTCTAGTGTCTATAGCTAGATAGAGGATGAGATTTTGATTGCATAGTTACCTGCAATGAAGAGATATAGTCCTGTGTTAATTATTTAACTTTAGAAAGATTGGCTTCCTTTCCAAATTGAATAAGGAGTCATTCAAATTATCGCTGATATTTATTTAACTGGGATAATGTGTTAAAACTAATTCTTTGGTGGGGGAAGATGAGATTGGAAAGGCTTCGAAAGTCAGGAGCACATTTGGACTTCTTGCTGTGCTGGAAGCAGCCTGAGTTGACATAAGGCCGTGTTCTGCTGCCTTTTGCTGTCAAAGAGCATTTTGTGCCCCTATTTGGGGGTGAGGCTGCACTCATGGGGAACAAGGTAGGCTTCCCAGGGCATTGCTGCCTATAAGGTTTTACAGTCCTCTACCACCTTCTTCCTGCTTTCATCTACTGGAGGTTTCTTCTTAGGCCTCAACATGACAGTTTCTGTTGACCTTTGCAGATGGCCAAGCCTGCCTGGGCCAGCTGGCCTTTCACCGTCCCCAGCTTGGCGTGACCTGTCCAGGGAATTTGAACATGCAGTCTCTAATTTTTCACCTAGCATGACTCCTTCTTGTTCCTCTTTTTCTTCTGTCAGCTGGATATACAGGGAATGAGGCAAGATGACCTTCTGAAAAAAAATGTTTAGGAGTTTTGAGGACAAAACCCTTGGCATGCGTACTGTCACACACACTGGAAATCAGTACTGATTATGATACACAAGATGAAAAAATTACATGCAGCAGAGCATTCAAAATTAGTTTTTTAAAACTAGCTGAAATTTTGAATAAAACTTCATGTTATGGGGAAATATGTCTATTTTGTCAAATTATTATTCTTAGTAGTCCAGTGTTGCACATAGAGTTTGATTCTGAATAGTGCTTGTTTTTCAAGTGTTTGAGAAAGCAGATGTATGCAAATGCACAGATAGAGTAGGGAAGGTGGAGAAAGATGCATTTCTGGAGATGCTGCTGTTACAGGTGGTACTTTGGGTTGGGAAATACAGCAAAACTAGCCAGAGACCAGAGCTGGTTCCCCTCTTTCACTGGTTTGAGTCACAAGGCAGGCAAATTCTGATGAGCTGGTTCATCCTCTTGTTTTGCTGCTGGGTGATGTAGTGGGTCTTGGGATCAGAATAAAAGCTTAGAGAAGATAGATGGGAGGAAAACAGTAGAAAGCAGACAGGAAGAAAAGTCAGTATGGGGTTATGCTGGTCTGGCAGCCAGTTTGGTTTTTGAGGTGATTGGCAAGGCTTGCTGGTCATGATGGACATGCTGTCCACCAGAATCTGTCTTTCCATTTCTGCTCCCCTAGATTTTTCTTGAGAACCTGCTAAAAATGATTATGAAAGAAATTGAGCTATTCCCATGTTGATATCTCCAATCTTATGTGTTGTTTTGTGGTTCCCTTCTACCGTTCTTCACAAACTGTAGTCTTAGCACAAACCTTGTAGATTATGCTGCTGTCCTGCCCTCCTACCAATACCTGTAGTAGGCTATTTCAACACTCTTCGAACTTCTGGCCTCTTGTTAGCTGTTATTTCAAAATTTAGGACAACTTTTCTGTAGATATTATGTTCTTTACCTGTGTTATGCAAGAAATTACATGACAAAAAAAAATGTTTATCTGCAGCTTGGTATTGCGAAGGATAGTCTCTTGTTAACCTGGCAACCCTTGGGCTTGGATTTTTAATTTTTGGTTTTGAGGTTTTAGGGTTTTTTTATTATTTAAGAACAAAACATGTAACGTTACTTGTGGCCCAGGACATAATGAAAAGCTTTGGTAGCTCCAGTCAGTCTTAGGACAAGATATCTTTATCTCATGCCCTCAGTTACCAAAGAGCCAATTTTTCATATTAAAATACTATTTTTGAAGAAGAAAGATGGTTTTAAGACTGAATTTTAATGCAATTTTGTCTGTGCTGTTTGTATTTCCTTCTCCCTCATGATTTCTTAGGCAATTTGTGATGCTTATATATACAACTTGGAACTTAATCCTCAGATGATTTTCTGTATGTACATTCTAATACAACACAACTAATAGGAACCTCACTGAGGTTCAGTGGCAATACTCACAGGCTGACGTGTTGGCAGGATTTAGGGATCTATTTGATGAGATCCCATTATAAGATCCATAAAACAGGATCTAGCATTCCTGAACTTTGCTTTGCCTAAATGCAATCGGTTTGAACTCATTAGAGTGAAGCTGATACCATATCTTCAGTGAGATTTGCCTGTCTGATATATATTGTCTCCTATATGAGCTATGTGTATTTCAGAACGACTCCTCCAGTATTTTATTTAACTTTGCAAAATGTCAGATCTGATCAGGCCACATGACAGACAAATTATGTGGCAGCTCTGCAAACTCATTTCAGCTAGTTCCAAGTGGTGAGTTGATAAATATATTTCCAGACTGGCATGTTTTCCTATTTCATGCTTACCCTTACATTTTCAAATGAGATGAGGGTATGTTTGCAAAGACAAATCAGTATCAACATGTCCAGAAGAGAAGCAACTTCTCTCCATTTGAAAGAGTTAAAATTGTGTAAGCAAGGATTTTAGCAGACTCTGTGGAAGGCCTGTCCATTACAGCAGGTTTTTTATAAGGACACGTGATGTGAAAGGCTTTTTTGAAACTTATGTAATCTTGAGCATGTTAAGTAACTCATTTTATACAGATAGATTGATACTGGGGATTGCGTTAGGAGTATGGTGTTACTGGGGACCACAGTTAGGAGTATGGTGTTTGGAAACTAAGCTGTGTGGAAGGATTCAGTCATGAAGTTATTTTTTTCCTGAAGTGCCTCTTACACATGTAGCATCAGAATAGGTTGATCTTTGAAAGTCAGCAGAAATAAAACCTGTGCTCTTACACCTTTTTTTTTTTTTTCAGAATTCAATCCGTCACAATCTGTCTCTGCACAGCAAGTTCATCAGAGTGCAGAATGAGGGAACAGGGAAGAGTTCTTGGTGGATGCTCAATCCCGAGGGTGGAAAGAGTGGCAAATCTCCCAGGAGACGAGCAGCGTCCATGGATAACAACAGCAAATTTGCAAAAAGCAGAGGCAGAGCTGCCAAGAAAAAGGCATCCCTTCAGTCTGGTCAAGAGGGAAATGGTGACAGCCCCGGATCACAGTTCTCAAAGTGGCCGGCGAGCCCCAGCTCTCACAGTAACGATGACTTTGATAACTGGAGTACATTTCGACCTAGAACTAGCTCTAATGCTAGTACAATTAGTGGAAGACTTTCCCCTATTTTGCCAGAGCAAGATGATCTTGGAGATGGGGATGTGCACTCCATGGTATACCCATCATCGGCCTCCAAAATGACTTCTACTCTACCCAGCCTTTCAGAGATGAGTAATTCTGAGAACATGGAAAATCTTTTGGATAACCTTAATCTCTTGTCGCCTAATACATCAATGACTGTGTCAACCCAGTCTTCATCTGCTACCCGGATGCAGCAAACGCCAGGTTACTCGTTCGCATCCTCAACCACAAGTATAGGTTCACCAAATCCAGACTACAGGAAATTTACTTATGCTCAAGCTAGCATGAACTCCTTGCCCCAAATTCCTATGCAGACTCTTCAAGACAGTAAATCAAGCTATGGAGCAATGAGCCAATTCAACTGTCCTGCAGGACTTCTGAAGGAATTACTGACTTCTGATTCTCCTCCGCACAACGATATCTTGGCATCAGTAGACACTGGTGTTTCCCAGTCTGGTGGCAGGGCACTGGGCCAAAGTGTGCTGATGGTCACTAACTCGGTGATGCCAACATATGGCAGTCAACCACCCCACAACAAAATGATGAACCCTAATGCCCGCTCTCACCAAGGACATAACCAGCCAACACCTGCAGTTAATGGTCGTGCCTTGTCACACACAGTGAACACCATGTCACATACTTCAGGTCTAAATCGCTTGTCGACGGTGAAGACTTCGTTACAAGTGCCTATGAGTCACCCGATGCAGATGAATGCTATGAACCCGTATGGCCCCATTAACACTTGCAACGGCTACGGAAGGGTGGGAATCGTTTCCCTCCACCAGGAAAAGCTTCCCAGTGACTTAGACGACATGTTAATTGAGCGGTTGGACTGTGACATGGAGTCGATTATTCGTAATGACCTTATGGATGGAGAAACGTTAGATTTTAACTTTGACAGTGTATTACCTAACCAAAGTTTTCAGCACAGCGTAAAGACAACCACACACAGTTGGGTGTCAGGCTAGGATGTAGTAGGAGGTAAGCTGTGCTTTTTATGATAAATCTGAAAAACAGCTTAAAGGGAAAAGAGATGTCTAATGCTTAATATCTGGGTGGCTTCCCACATTGGCATGTGAAGTGCCTCTACTGTCAGTCACTTTCCAGTCCTTTATTGGTTTGTAAATCAGGTTTGCGTTAGGATTGCCACGCACCAACTTCTGTTATTTTATGTGGAGTGCTGATGTTTTGCCATTGCTATCTTAAATAAAATCTTGCTGGTAACTAATGTTTATTAAAAACGTTTCCCCTCTAAGTTGTCTTAAAGATAGTTTGAACATATTTTAATTGGCAGCCTCTTTTGGTGTGAATGTTGATTTAATTGTATTTTTATTTTTATTTTCCTAGGCTACAGTTAAATTCTCCAGACTTGTCTGACAGCAGGAACTGAGAAAGCAGTACAAAGATGTCCTTCACCTTCCTTTTTAATTTTCTTGACAAAGCTGTGCACATGCACTAGCTTTTTTGGGGGTCTTTTTTTTCTTTTTTCTTCCTTTCGTCAGAGTTGGCAGCAGAGAGAGTATTTTCCTGTACAGGATATTTGCCCAAGGTTTGCAGGTTATGTGCTGCTGTAGATAAGAACTGTGCCACTGGAAATTTCATTACTCTGAAGTGCCAAATTCACTACACCGTATAATCACAGCAAAGACTCTTACATCATGTTGTGCTTTCGGTTTTGTACAGTATGATCTGTAGAAGAATTGTTTTTAAAGACTATCGGTTTTGGTCCAAGAAAAGTTTATAAACTTTTGTAAGAATACTGTGATGATCTCATGCCCTAAGTAAGTTTAACCTTCATTGATGTTACCTGTGTTCTGATGAATTGAGATAACTGTGGACTTGCTTTGCAGCAGTATGAACTGCTTTATTTTACTCAAAATTGCCACACATTTCATATGGGAACAGAATAGCCTGTTAAATATGATCCTACTAAACTCACTGACTATTCAAAACAAGCAGCAGGTTAAATGCCATTTGATAAGTTACCTGTATTCATGTAAATTTATGCAAGAATATATCTGGATTTCATTGTCAGACTAATGACTTTATTGTTGGACTTAAAATAATTTTTGGAATAGTTTCCAAGCTATTTTTCTTATAATTAAAGTCTACTTTTGTTACATAGGCAACTTAAAAATTACAGAATCTGAGATCTGGCAGCATTCATAACCTCTTCATTTTGTACAGTATTTTAACTGGATTAAGTACATGTTTTTATAAATTTCCCTAGCACTTGGGAGTGCTAATAAAGGAAAAGCTTAATAAGTATCTTGAATACAAAACATTTCTGTCCCTTTTTTGTTGTGTGATGTATAGATATAGACAACTTTATGTTTAGGAAATATTTAATCAGTTTTATATATACATTTTTAGAAATGTCATATGCTTCTATTATCATTTTAACTCTGACTACCACAAAGTGTTAAGTATTCACTGTTAGATGCTTGTACAATGCTTAACATTTATATTTATTTCATGGAGGTCTCATAATGTTTGTGCACTCAAGAGCAGGACCATTTGGAGAAAATTCATAATTTCAGTAAAATTAATGACAGAATTGTCATTTGTCTCAATTAGTGCTAGATTTAGGGTCTGTCAATGTTTCTGTTGTCATGCAGGATGTTTGAGGAGGTGAAAGTGCTACTTCTTAATGGGAGGCTGAAATTTCTGTGACCCCCTGTTTCAGGGCAAGAACATCACTTTTTTTGAAGTAGGAAAGAAAAAGTGAGTGGCAAAGTTATACAAATATAAGGACTTTAGAATAGGGGACAGAATTTATGACAGAGGCCTTGCTTCTGTGAAAAACTTTTGCTCTTGTTTGAGTAGGCACACTGACAACTACCAGAGCATTTTCACAATTTGGGTCTCGGATAAATGATTTCTGTATTTTTGTAATTGCATGATGTGTTTTTCATGGTTGTGTGGAATACTGGCCTCATTTGTCTTTTTGTTGGTTACTGCCCATCGTTTTTGTTACAGAAATCTTTGAAACTTTTTTTATGCACTGACAGTATGAAGAATTTTTGTGCTCAGACTGGCTGTTGTGAAGAGGAAGAGAAATATGTATTTTTGCTGATTTTTGTTCTGTCTAAATGGTCCACAACTGGAGAATGTTCTAATTGAAACTTATTTTCCCTCCAGTGATGAAGTATGGTGGAGAAAGAAAGGTAATGTGCCAAGAAAGCAGAGTTTAGTAATAAGCCATGTATTTAATGATCCTGGTATGGTTTCCTAAAACTCTACAATGTATTTATCTATGTGTTAGCATTTAGCTCCCCGTTGGGTTTAAATCACTTCTAATTACAGCTAGTCCTACTTTTTTAGATATCTTATTAGGGTTGTCAAGCAGTTGCAGAAGTTGATGTTAAGCTGTCCTGTGATATAGGATCTCTCCCACTGTGAAGTCTCTCTTTGAACTTCTGTTGAGCAAGATGAAATGTTCTTAGTGCTGTAGCCTCCGTGAAACAGCCTGCTTTTACTGGGAGATACCTTTAGTAGCATCTTCACCACCACATTAATAGTCTTTGAGACTTGATTGTAAATGCTGGCAATGGAACAAGCGGGGGGCTCACAAATGGGTTTCTGAAGATCCTTCTTTTTGCTGCACGTGCAAAAATTAGCTTGCAAATATGATATGCATACGCCAAAGTAGTCAAAAAATTCACCTCTCTGCGCAAAGGAAGCAGTATTTAACCTTAAGCTCCATGGGTTTGCACCTGAACATGCTACATTTAACAATATACCTCCTGTTTATTATTTACTGCTACTGTATAGCTTCCTGTATTCAGATATTTTCTTCATATCCATTTATAACTAAGAATARCATAAATGTAGCAGTTCCTTAATTACCACAATCTGTAGGAAGCCCTTTTAATTATTATGAAAAAGAGTTGTAGATAATCAGATGTTTTGAGCTATGTGGTCAAATTTTTTTTTTCTCTGTGGTGCCATTCTGATATTTTGCAATTGTAATTCTGGAATACTGTGAAGTCTGATGAAGGGCATATTGTCTGTCTTGAAAACAAACATTATGTGACCTCTAGTAATAAATCCTTTTTCAGTAAAAGTACCAAGTTTCTGGAGTAACTTAGTTTGTCAGAATTGTTGTAAATGATYGGTTTGTGAATTGTGCAGATGATCTTACCTATGCAGCCTTGTTTTTGACTTTTCTCTGGTTTGTACTGTTATTAAAAGTTTATTGTATTATAGAACTGTTCAGATATTTTAAATATAAAGATGTTTTGTTTCCATAATATAGCTATATGATATATGTTTAGGTAGTAGATGCATTAATTGGAAAGCTCTGCTTTGATAAACTGACAATTTGTCTACACTTATAAGCAAAAGTCATATTGCTTATTATTGGCTTAAGTCAACAGAGCATCCCTAAGAAGAGGAGAAGTTAAAATTGGACCAATTATAAAACAGTATAAAATTTGCACTTGTTAAACCACTGGATGTATGTTAGTACTTTTTTTTATTTTTTTACTGATTTGAAATTCCTGTTTTCATTATGAAATTGCTAGGATCCTTAATTTATGACTGATTTTACATAAGGTATTCTCTCTATCTTTCTCTCTCTTTTTTGGGGGGGTAATCATTATGTAAAATGCCGCATGGTTTATGCAAACAAAAAGAAAATTACTTGGCATTAAAACTGGCCTCCTTTTTGAGGGTGTTCCACAAACCAGCAATATCATGAGAGACTGGCATGTACATACTGCTAGTTCAGCTTGTGAGTGGTGTGACAGCTCTTCAGCGCTTCACTGCTCTTCGTAACATTGCAGAATTTAAATTCATACGTGGCTATTTTCAGAAAAAGTGCCTGATGTACTTTTACAGACACAAGAGAACAATCCCTTACAGTTTGTTGTATAAAGCCATAAATGTATATAAACTATGTTTAAAAGGTTTTGTGTCCTTTCTKGTATATTGAGAATGAGATTTGTACCAGGATTCTACTTGTGATTAGTAATCCTCCTACTCAGATGTTGTCGTAATCACTTTCGTTACTGCGTAATCTTTTTAATGATGACGATCCCATTTGGACAATGCTGATGGCATTAGCAATTTTATATAGAAAAATACCTCATGGTACCGAGTCTTGTCTGGCAAGATGATACCATATTAACAAGCAAACACTAACTGCAGAATCATTAACAAATTTTCCATGTCTTGATATAAAGGAATTTCTCTCTCTTGGAATTGCTTCTGGAATTGGAACTGTATCAGGTACAGTAACTGAATAGGGCTGAGTTATAAGTGTTTTATCACAACATAGTGTGCTGAAAGTAACTTGTTTACAAGTCTTTGAGACTAAACGCAAGAAGAATCCATGCCTGACTCTTAGAGTTGGTAAGAGATATCGTGTAGAGACACTTTGTTACTGGAAGCTGCATTAGGCAGCATCAAACATTGTTGCCCTTGCTTCAACAAGCCTAGTTCAGAGAAAATTACAAAATTCCTGAAATCCTTTCAGAATGGGTATTTGTAAGTATAAGCTCTTAATAAAATTGCTATGACATGAGATGGTAATTAGTGTATCAGAATGTTATGTAATACATTGTTAAGGAGGAAAAAAATGGACCGCTGACATCCATCAAACTCCAGGAAAGAATTAGTCTTTTAGTCCAAATTACTTGTTAGATCCTAATGCTATTGATTGTGGGAGGCAGCTGGCTCTGGAGAGACATTTTTCTCTTCCCTCCAGTCCCCTCATTACAATGAGAGGGTTCACAAAGTCTTCTTGGCCCTCTTTTCCCTCGTTTTTTCCTCTTGTCTTCCTCTGCTGCTCCTTCCTTCCTGAAGGACATGCTTTCTCTAAGAATACATCTTTTTTTCTTTGCCGAACAGTTGCGCTATCTAGGCCAGCCTGCTCAGCACTGCTCTTTTTGCACCATATTTTACTCTGCGGAGGCAAGAATGCTGATGTGAGTAGAGAGTGGAGGAATGTCTAATTTTTTTAAATTTAGATTGTGTTTCAAAACAGAGCTGGAAGAATGGAGGAGAGGCTGCCAAAACAGACAGCCAGCAACACCCACGCCACAATAGTCTTGTGAGGCCCAGATCCCTGCTTGCCTGCAGGTGGGGAGGGAGAGGGATAGCAGAGAGCAGGCTTCTAATGAATTGCTGGCAAAAAAATGCCAGCTTGATCTTCAAGTGAGCAGAGGTGGGCCTAAAGAAAGTGTAAGAATGCAATGATATGGTTGCATATAAAACCAGAAATATCTAAAAATAATTTTAAAATAATTTTCCCTTGCATTTTTCAGTTCCATCATTACTTTAGCTTTGCCCTTTTTCTTCCATGTACATTTCTGGGGGGTTTTGCACACTAGGAAAAGCAAGAAACTGAGGATATCTTCAATGATGTGTTGAAAAGCCTGATTTCTAGAATGGGAGGATTATAAGATCCAAAGATTCTATATTTGTGTGTTTGTGAAGCTGTTGCTGGAAAGGATGTTCGTCTAATTGGTACATGACTAGTTACTGCTGTCGGGAGAGATAGTCAAAGCTTGTCTCTTGGGAACGGACTGGTTAGCAATTTATGCCAATCTGGCAACGAGGGATTTGAATCTGCTGATCAAGCATAGAAACCTCAAAGCATCCTTGTGCTCTGAGTCAGTTTTGCATCAGTGTAATAAACACTTTTTTGTGCAGAAACATCAGCTATTGTGTCATGTCAATTGATAATCCGATTAAAAGTACAAATGGTATTAGATGTTGCAGCCATTTATTGTGCAGCTGCACAGATGGGTTTTGTGAAGACCCTGAGAAGGAAAAGCTTGCACTGAACAGTGCCTGTGGTCATGCCCACTGCTGGAATTGCATGCAAATCCCTGTTCATTACCTGGTGATGTTTTGCCTGGAGTAATGTTCTGGCATGTGCCAAAATGATAGCTGAAATGAGGAGGCAGGGACAGCGCCCCATCTTACTTTACGTTTTTCTACTTGCTGTTGGATCCCTGGGGCATTCAGAAATTTTGCATGTATTTTTTGCTAGTAAACTTCTTGTGTGGGTGTTTAGCACTGAAATGGTGGGAAAAGAGATGAGGGCTTTGTGCAGGCTTCTGACAGATATTAGGTTGTAGAGCGAAGAATCTGACAAAGAGCTTGTTTGTAACTTCAGATAAAAACAGTTGAGGATTCTTTCTGTGTGTTCATCTTCAATTGCTCCTGCCATCCTTAAGGATGGTGGCCTTTCCAAATGGTTGTGTTTCCTATTTAGCACCCTAGAGTGATGTTACCTGAACGGGCAACTGCCCAAAGGATGCACATGACCTTTGCCAGGTTGCTAGGGAGCTGTGGAGTTTGGTGGTAATATGTGAATTCCTGATGAAATATTTGATCACCTTCAATTTTGCTGAAGTCGGAGCGCATCTCAGCATGGAAAAACCCATTACAGACATGCATGTATATGCATTGGAAAGGGAGGGGGGTCGATGAGAAATTCTGCAGGTTTTCTGAGCTGTTTCTTAGCTGATGAAACAGTGCAAATGTTGGCTTCAAAGGGTGAGGAAGGCTGGATTTCTTGTGGCGGAAGGGCTGAGCCCAGGAGGAAAAGAGCTTCTTTTCTCTTGGATTTTGAAGTTACATCCAGTAACTGCCACTGTGGCACAGACGGCACAAAATCTTAGGCTGATGTGTTGCTTGGGTCTTTTTGACCAGGTAAAAACAAGTGAAGAGCAATGAAACTCTGTGAGAGCTGGAGTCTCATCTCAGGAGTCCAAGTAAGTTACCACTTCCTGCTCCTCCCTTTCTTCCCCCTTCACCCCATCAAGTTAGAGAGCTCGAGAGGATGGTTGCTGCTTGGGTTTTTTTTCCTTCCTGTACCTGCTCAGAGGAGCTTTTCTCTGTGTGGTAAGTCAGCTTGCTGAATACCTCTCTTGTGCCGTCTCTGCAGCCTTTGGGGCCACTCACTCACCTTCCCATTTGTGGGATGCAGCAGGACTAGTGAGAAGAAGGCCTGAGACGTTGTGCCAGAAGGCAGCAGGAAACTGAGCCCTCTTAGTGGAATAAGACGAGCCAATCTAATACATGTCAGTGCCCTGTGTTGGCCTCCTCATAACAAAGGTCTGGGATCTGAGGGGCAGGAAGTCACTGCAGTCCCAACAGTAATGGCTGACCTGCAATAATGAACTTCTCCTCCTCCTCCTCCTTCAGCCCCTATAGCTGAGCTCTTGAGCACATTAGTAGCAAAATGAGCCCCAACCCACTCAGTCAATTCTGATAAGTCCAGGAGCTCTTTGAGATGGGAAGACTTGTTTGCCCGTGGTCTCCTGCTGGGGGTTTCTGTCAAGTAAGGCCTAATACGAAAATGGCCTGCAGTGGTGGGGAAAGCCCTGTGAATGGAACTCCACCTGGGGCCACACAGGCCATCAACTCCTCGCCCCGGTCCTCTCCCACACCACCTGGGCATCCTTTAACTTGTGAGCTGTGCTCTGTTAGCCTATGCTAGCCTTTCACATGAAGGCTTTCTGAGCAGGATTTCCTTGGTTCAGCCATCTCATTCGGCCACAAACAAGCTCTGCCTGTGTCTTTTGAAGCCGTTTATCCTTGAGGAGAAGTAGGGGCCTCCTGCCTACAAACTCCTTGAGCACGTGGTTGTTTTTATCTTGGGGGCTCTGGAGTGGTCTGTACAGCAAGCCGAGTGCCTGTCACTGGCTGAGCAGAGTGAGAAGTGGCTGGGGCCAGCTAGTATCCACCCCCCAAAATAAAAGCATTTGAAAACGTTGGACTTACTTAACTGGGGTGTGAGCTTAAATAGGATTGTGTGCCATATAAATGAAATAAAACCTGGTGGTGCCAATCTTTGAAAGGGTCCTAGCATGATCAGAGGAACTAGGTTTGATTTCCACATGGAGTAAGTTGACAGAATCTATAACAGACTCAATAACAGCATGGTGTGACATGGGGAAATAGGGGCCATGTTACTCTTGGAGGAAGCTGTGCTTCACAAACAGAGATGAGTCGGCGAGCATGAGAACAAGGGTGACCACTGTAAGCTTTCTGGATTTCCAAAAGCCTTCAGCAAGTTTCCTCACTGAAGTTCCTGGGAGAGTTGGGATGTAATGGAGGTCCCCTCAGTGCCTAACAGCTGGTTTAATGGTGGGCCATCAGAGTGGGAATAGTGCTTAGTTTTCCCAAGCTGGGGAAGCTACCACTGCCTTCCCTCAAGGACTTGATGCTATTCAATGTATTTGAAGAATGATCAGGAGATGCAGCTGATGACAGAAATTGCTGAGCACGCTATTATGCAGGATAGTGAAATGTCAGGCTGAGCCAAGAGTTGTGGGAGGACTTCAGGATGTTTTGTGACCAGGTGCTAAAATGGCAGAGACGATTAAGTGTTGATAAATGTCAAGTAATACACTGGAGAGGTGGGAAGCAAAGTAAGCCTAGCACACAGATGCATAATGAACTGTGAATGAGTTGTTACCACCATGAGAAAGATCTTGGAGTCATTAGGAAAATTTCTTGCAAAGAGTCAGCTCACTATTAGCTGTGAACAAGAAGACACAGTAGAAATAAAAGCAGGAAAATTGAATAGAAAACCTCTGCTGTGCTACTGTTTACTTGCAAAATGCACCTATATCTTACATATCGCATGCTGTTTGGTTCTCAAAGAGGGTATTGAAGAGCTACAAAGAGTCAGGAACAGAGACTAAACAGGAAAAGGGATGAGTGAGTGTGCATATGAGATGACAGGTGTGTAAAATTGCAGATGCTGTGGAGAAGATGAGTGGGAAATGATTAATCAGAATTTCTCATGACACAAACTGGGAGCACCCAATGAAATGATCAGGCAGGCGGTTTAAAACAAACAGAAGGAAGTACTTTTTCACACAATGCATAATTAAATTTTGCAGCTCATTGTCACGGGATGTTGTGGAGGCCAAAAGTATAAATGGATTCAAGAAGGGATTAGACAAAGTAATAGAAGATAGATCCATCAGTTGCTATTAAACACAATAGTGTGGATGCGACCGCTAGCTCAGGAAGTCTTTAAATGGCCAGTTGCTGGAAGTGGGGGCATGTACCAGGGAAGGGATTACTCAGTCCATGGCCAGTTCCTTATGCTCTTTTCACCTTCACATCTGCTGCTGGCCACTCTCAGGGACAGGATATTGGAGTGGGTGGACCTTCAATCTGACTTGGCATAGAGGTCTTCACCTTCTTAATTGTGTTGGGAATGGGTACAGCAAGAAAGGCTTGTCCAAAACTGTTCTGTGAGAAGATTTCAGAACACTGATGTGTCCCTTTCCACTGTCCCACTGTCTGGTAGGGATGATGGACTAGTGCTCTCTTGCTTTTGGGATTCTTGCTTGATACCATTGACTGAGAGGCATTGACTGAGATTACGTTCACCATAATAAGCTGTGATGTAACAAATGCAAAATACCGGGTGAGACCTGTAGACCTTTAGGGCAAAAAAAGGTGCACAAGGAAGACAGGATCAGGGAGAAACAAAATCTGTGCTCTTCCCAAGCATCTCTGCAGAGGTTGTGCTGAGTGGAGGGTTAAAATGGTGTTCTACAAATCCCAGCCTCTCCCCTATCACCATGATTAAAGTAGTATTTTTTTTTTGCTTTTGTTGGAAGGTAAGGGGTTAAAGTCATTTATTTGGCTACATGAAAACCTTTCAAAGATTGTCAGCACTGTTACTGGGCACTTAGCCTAGTAGAACTGGTCTAGAAGTATTGGCAAGTTTTGTGGTAGCAGCTTCAGTGCTGACAGCCAAGGTCAGCCAGAAGAGAAATGTGTCTGAAATATGCAGTTTTATCTCTTTCTAAATATTTTAATGATGTAGAATGGAATTCTGCTGGAGGGTAGAAGAACATTTGCTTGTTGGATCTATAGTTTGAGCTCTTTCTTTTGTATATTAACAGAACAACACCAGGGCTGTAACTTACAAGAACTGATTAGGAAGTGCTGACCTAAAGATGCAAAGAGAGAATAAGCCTTGTTATTCTGCTTGTAGCTGAGAGCCCATTATAGGACTTCATGTGAAGAGATATGGAATAGAGATCACAACAGAGTCTTGAATGCTGGCAGCTATAAATACTGGGTGAGAATGAATTTATGCTGTAGCTCACCATCCAACATGCAGGAAACCACAGACTTCACTCAAGTGTTGAAAATATAATGCTAATGGACTGCCATATGCATTGCAAACTTAGCTTTATTTCCTTAGATCTGTGTCCAAAGCTGCTTCCTCTGTGAGCCTTTGAAATGTGAAGTCTGATCAATGCTGACTCTTCTCAAAATATTCAAAAAGAATTTTTAAGAAATCTGTTGACTCTGTATGTTCCCCTTCAAGTGCTAGTGGTTATTTTCTCTAAACTTCCACCATGAAAAGAAAATGGGAATATCTAAAACCCCATAAATGCAACCTGTAGGTTGTTTCAATTGATTTAATATTTAGCACCTCAACTGACTGAAACCTGGATTTTTCAATGTGTTTCAAATCGACGAACAGTGAACTGTGTGTTTCATAAAACACTAGATAGGCTTTGTTATCAAAGCAGTTCCCTTCCTTCTTCCCCACCTTTTCTCACTCACCTTCTCCTCAAAGGTACATTTGGTAATTGCTCTTTGACCCCCAGTCATCAGTGGAATTTCACAGACTGGGCATCCCAGCCTACCTCCTATTTTTATTAGCATTTATTATTATATAGCAGCTTCTATTTTGCTAGTTTTTACCAGTAGTGCTCACAAGATGTTAGGCACTTTCCAACAAAAGATATTCCTGTTCTGAAATAGCTTATAACTGACAGCTTGTAGTAAAACATGTTTTTTGTGTAACTTAGAAGGCTGTTACGTCTCTCTCCAAAGTTTCATAGTTTGTCCTGAACCCCATATCAGCTGCATGAGCCATCAACATACGATGTGTTGAGGTCATTGTGAGAACTTTAAGAAACTCTCTGCCAGCCACTTGAGGAGCTATGCAGATACTCTAAGGTTCTTGCAAATTCAAAGTAAAACATGCGGGCCTACTCTCTCCAAATAAACTTAATTTGAAGGTGGGTTAGATCTACTTTTTTTTTTTTTGCATGTACATGTACATGTGCAATGGTCTGGAAGTATTCACACAGTCAGTTACTGCTGCTCTGCTAAGAAATGGTAATAGCAGTAGTCATGACATCTTCCAAGTGCTTCTGACCATGTAAAGGGAACCTATAACATAGGTGATGGTGACAGCTCCCTTACTCAGTACTATTTCTGTGTGTCCTCATAATTTGTCTGAGGAAGGCCTCATAATTCTCTAGGAGGCAACTGAATACAGTTGTGTTTTGCACATTAGTTAACTGAGTGATGATACAAAGCCGTTTCTGGCAGCTGGGGGGACGAAATCCATCTGTCAGCTCTGCGAGCGGGGCCTTTGTCAGGCAGCCCTGCTCCCACTGCATTCCCGGTGCTGCTGTGCTAATTGCTGGAATGTGACTCCTACCCATGGCAGGAGGGGAGAGCGCGGACCCCGTCACACTAGCGCCTGCACAGCCTGCTGCCAGAGCCTCAGCTGCGTCCAGCTCCGAAGGCTGCTCCACTCAGATAAGTCACTCCTTCCATGCGAGCGCTCAGAGACCTGCCCTGGGAGAGCCCTGGGCAATCCCCGCTGACTGCTGCACGAAGGGAATGCTCCTGGTAGGGCACATGATGGCTTAGATTCTGTGTTTTTCCTTTTTTGATTTTCTTTTTAAGTATTGGGTTTAGCCAGTTGAAAAAAACCCTCATCAAAGGCAGTATGTAAGGTGCTCTCAGATTCTATGCATTCAGGTTTTCAGTGGTGCTGGCAGTGCAGATACAATGAAATAGTGCTCAGCAGCTGTCAGAGCTGCCCCAAACTTCATTGTCACTGGAAATGATGAGAAGATAGCAGCTGCGTTTACTTGGTGTGCTCTGTATCTGCTGAAGATATGACCAGGGAAAGCTCTCTTTTTACAGGAGTGCAGTTTTAGAATTTTAAAAGTGTGATCTTTAAGGCCAAGATGCAGTTACTGTGTTTTAAAATGATTTCTTCAGTGCTCAGAAGAGAATGGATTCTAATATATTGATAGGAACAGGTGTAATGAGAAGGCAGGAAATTTCTAACTTACTATTTTTCTCAAGACAGCGCAAAAATATGTTTCTCTGATTAGTGAATATAAATTAAAAAAAGAAATCTGTATTCCTTCATGCTCTTTTGGGATATGAACAGTTCTGAAACACACTTTAGCTACATATTTGAACAAGACACATCTTATTTTTTAGGTATATGAGGAGAAACAGTTGACCTGCTTTTAGTATGACACAGTCAGAAAGAAATCTTTTGAATAATATGGAGTACAGATAAAAGCATAATACTTGACAAATGGCATAAGTCAAGGGGTGCTAGGCTTCTGGATTCCTTAGTTAATTCATGCCCCTGTGATCCTTCTCTCTTTGAAGGGTTTTATGCTGCTACATACTACCATTGTATACAGAAGAACGGGGCCCCACTGGGCTGGGTGTTGGAGAAAACTACTACAGGAAATTGTCTCTGATTTGCAGCATTTATGATCTTTGTTGCTAAAAGGGAAACAGGGTGGGAAATGAGAAAACAAAAAATGGATTGAGTAGCATGTTGGCAACTAATGTTATGATCTAAGTATTTTATATTTGAATTTGATGTATTTATCAAGAGGGAAGCTAAGGAGAAATAAAACTGAAAGGACAGGAGTTGCAAAGAGGAATGGAGGTAAATGGAACAGGGTTGCAGAGGAGACATAAGGGCCCAGGTGGAGAAAGAGATGGGAAAGAACAGACTTTGAGGGAGAAGGTTGGAGCCAGCAGCCAGTCGACACAGAGCAGAGAGAGCTGAGAAGAGTTACCAGACATTCAAACCAGTGGCCAGGTGAGATGTCCCTGGTTGGACAGTTCCCGTGGTGCAGAAATGCAGTAAAAATTGCTGGAGAAGTGTGTCCTCAGACACATGTTCAGGCAAAGCAACTTCTCAGCCAGTATGTCCCATCTGGTGGCATTTATGCCATAGCTGATAATGAACCCAAAATAACGAGCTTAATAGAGGTATTCATAGCTGTATGTGTAATTGTATAATATTAATGAAAGTATTAACAGTCCTGTATAAAATTAATGGTTCAGATTCTGTATGGAGAGCATTTGTCCACCAGACTGCTAGGAACATGCAGGAAATGTGATGGTGGTTTTCTGTCAGTCTGAAGGGAAATTGAAATTGGGATTCGTGTAGCCGAGTGCTGAGTTTTGGGATGAGGTTATTGCTGGTCTCTGCAAACCGGCAGCTTCAGCCAAACCCAGCGCTGTCTGTGGCTCCATGCGTAGTGACTGCAGCCCATAAACATCTCTGGCTATGTGTCCTGACCTTTATGCTGACTATGCAGGGCAGCTGCTCAGGGAACCAGTTCAGGGAGCTGATTCAGCTGAAAAACAACTCACCAGAGAAGAGGTTCTGGGCATTATAGAGTTGGAGAAGAGCAGCTGCAGCTGGGGGATGAAGATATGTTAAGCCAGCACTTCCTCCAAAGGAGGGTACAACAAACCCCAAGCATCATTACTCAGACTAAAAAATAGGTCTCAAGACCCACACCAAAGCTTGTGCTTGTGAACACAAGTGACAGAGACCACTGGCCAAACAAGGAAGCTTTCACTCTAGTGAAAGTGGCCCCAAAGGACCATACTTTAGGTGTCACCTAGCCTGTGTGCTCCACATTTGTTTCCTCTGCAAAGCCAGATCCATTTGATTAAGAGAACTCCAGACAGTAATTTGAAAGTGATTGCTTTGTGGCTCTGGATGCTCTCTTTCAAGTCTGATGCTAGAGATAATATGGGCTGCTTTTCCTACGGATGTGGCAAGGTGCCATGTGGAGCACATCCTCTTTTATTATGATATTGCAAGTGTTAAGGAGGTGGTATTTCTAACATGTATAAAAAGGAACCTTGGCTACTGATGGTTATTGTGGAGTTGCTCAGTACTGGCAGCAGCTTATGTAGTCATTTGTGAAACTGCACGTCCGGAACATTTGGCATTTCCAGATTTGACTTGTGTCTGCTGGATTCTTGGTGAAACCAAAATCTTGTTGGCTGGTTCACAATGCCTAAGTGTGTGGCAATGCTCTCAGTGCTAAGACAGATGTGCCCCTAGAAGACACCTCCCTTTAAAATTGTGAAGGAATGGAGGTGGCCTTGGCTCCTCTCTGGAGTGGGCTGCTCCTAGGCAGCCACCATGCAATCTGTGCTGGATCTGTGGGGCAACCAAGCTTCCCAAGCACACACAGGGCCCCAGCCCTATCCAACTTGGGATCTAAACTCAGTTCTGGAATGGAAATTCCCCACGGCTTGTTATTATATCTCTGGTTTGAGAAGCCCGGGCCCCATTTATGATGCTGGCCACCACATTTCCATTTGTTTCAGAAAAATCACAGTGCTTAACATGCACCCTCCCCCATACACTTCCACCCTCTGTGCGCTCCAGTCCAGAATTTAACCCTCTAGAGATACCACTAGAATCAAATAATTGCAGGCTTTGCAAAGCAGAAGGATTTTTAGGAGGTACTTTACTTTTAGACATGGATGGGTCCTTGCAGAACAAGACCAGCTATACATGCTCAGATTTTCTCCCAGCTCCTAATAATTCTTTCAGAGAAAAAGCCTGTCTGGAGGAGAGCACTGTGAGATTATTCCTCCTCCTGTTTCTTCTCCATCCCCTATTTTTAGATTGCTCAGTGTTGTTATTTTTTGGAACCTGTGGTTGATGTGCAGTGGATTTCACTTTCAGGGTTCAGTTTCTCAGTGCAATGGCTGAGTTTTCCACAACCAGGTGTTGCAAGCTGCTGTTTCCAGTCTAATGACCTGTTCAAACATGACTTTGTGATAAGGCATGAACATGCTCATAACACATGATACTTGGAATAGGTCACTGTTGGGATATTTTGCTGTGCTTTTATTAAACTGACTGATGTCCTCAGTTTGAACTGTCTGGTTCTAGCAATAAAACTCAGCAGCTGTGAAGTCTATCAGGTGCTGAGGGACCTTTGGGCATAGGTTAAGCCCGAAGTCTTTAGGTCTGAGATCTTCAGCCATGGAAACTTTATGCCATAAAACTGCATTTGTTGGAAAATTTAAGCTGCTAAATCCACTAATGTGTTCCAGTTTTAAGGTCTGAGCTTCAGCATTTGTCTATGCTCAGCTCACTCTTAACTGAAATAAGTTGGTGAAAGGAAAAAAAAAAAAAAAAGACTCCAAAACCTCTACACATTGTCCCCAAAGCCATGGGGATACCTACCTATTTCACAAGARGCTTTTAGAAGCTTTAGTAAGAGATTATAAATGTTTGGAGTTCTTCAGATGAAAGCACAGATGCGTGTTGTTCCTACAGAGGCCCACATGCAAACAATAGAAGAGATCTGCGTGGTACAAGCATCTTGCACAGGAGAACTGAATGAACCCTTTGGCCAATCCCTGACATTTCCAAGGAACCGAGCTGGTGAATGCAGCAGGTGTTTGAGCTAATTTGGAGTTTTGGGCTCAGAGCAAACACAGGGAAAAAAAGCCTGAAAACTTCTCAGCTTGCAATAAAGTATTTTCTGTCACCTGGCAATATAGAAAGCCACCAGACATCCTCTGTTCCTAGCAACTTTTCTTAGTAACACTATCCTCTCCTTGTGGCTGCTCAACCATTTGTTAGTGCATTGGATTCTTGGCCAGCAGCTGCTCTTATCTGATATAACAGTGACCGAACAAATCTGCATTATGTGCTGTATTGCAGAACAGATTTCACTTGGTAGTTTGAAAATAGTCACATCACCTTCTGTGTTTTTCCCATTACTTTATTATCTTCATTCTTTAGGATGCTGAGACAGTGAGAGTCCCGGTCCTACGCTAGCTTGGACAGTTTAAGCTGATTGTTTGCCTTTCGGTCACACATGGAACTTTAATAGCCCTTGGCTGGGTGTCAGAAAGCAGAGGTGTGTAATTCTGCAGCAGCTCCACCCCAACCAGAGATGAGAGAATTATTCTCCCTAATTTACAGTAGTGAGAGCAATCATTCCCTCCCACAAAGTTGCAACACAAGAAGTGAACTGGCCTAGCTAACTACAGCTTTTCATCTGGCCTCTGCTTCTGCCAAAACAGAACCTCAAGAGCAGAAAAACAAGTAACTCTTGTGACTGGTGCTATTAGAGATGCTAGGCCAGTTCTTGTAGGTATCATCTTTAAAAATCTCAGTTTTATCAGGAACGTGGACAAAACAAAAAGAAATGCTGTCAAGACCTTATGTCTAACTGCTGAGCCTAAATTGACAGTGCTTGCAAAACAATTTGAATTTTTTGATATGATTTTGCTGTTGCTCCTGCCTCTCCAAGTTGAGGGAAACAGCAGCCTCTTCACAGGGGACAAGTAAACAGGATCAATAAGCTCTGTCTCTTTTTCTAATACTGCATGTCACAAAACTGGTGAATCTTCACCAGTGCAGGTTTCTAGGTGGAAACCGTTACTGTTTTGAAGCAAGGAACTGCTAAAGAAAGATACCAAGAATCTAGATCCGAATGTACTGGAGTGAACAGATGTCTCTAGTTTGGTCATTGTTGGTTAAGATCCAAACATAAATGCGAAAAAGAAGCGTGTGTGTATACATCTTTATACACACACCCACGCATCTTTATACACACACACAAGTGCGCACACACACACACACACACACACACACACACGTAGTGTTTATTTAGGCCTGTATTGCATAGACATTGTCACATGGCAATAGACAGTGAATAAATGGACTTGCTCATGTGAAGAATTAAAGCTGCCTTGCAAGAAACATAGCCACATATAGATTGATGGAAGGCCAGAAGGAAGCACTGCAACAGCACAGCCTGGCCACCTGCATAAGGCAGGCCATGGGACTTGTCACAACAGCAATGCACCTTCTGACCTGAAATGCTCTTCTAATGCTGACCTCTTAAAAGCTTTTGCTGAAGGAGAATCTCCTCTGCCTTTTGGTACCTTGCCTCAGTGCTTAATAGCTGTTAAAAATGCATCTGATTTCCAGTCAGGCTAGGTGGGTTTCATCTCTCCCAGCTTCAGGCCTCTATAACATGGGTATCCAGATTCAAGCTTGCTTCTGCCCAGATTCTCTTTCTGGTCAGTGAAGGAAGTTTTAGGTTATGATATATCTTGTCCTAAGTTAGACATCTGAAAAAGGCTTACATGAACTGCATCCTGCAAGAGCCTGTTTTTGTCTATTGACTATAAGGGGAGTCTGAGGTGACCAGCCCTGATGTAGGTGCTACACCAGTTGCCTAAACTCTGCTTTCAGCCATTGAATCTTATCCTAATATTTTCTGCTAGACTGGACAAATTTCTGTTCCCTGGGGAGGTGCTGTGGTTTTCTCCCCTAATCTTCTTTGAGAGGCAACTTGGAGTGATCTTCAGGATTTTTCACAAAGCGCATTTGTAAAACACTTTTGTCATTCTTGGAGTTCCTCTCTGACTTCTCGATGTCACTCTTGACATCAGAACTGGGCATGGTGAATCAGCAGTAGCTTACGGTTCCTAGCATAGATGTTATACAGGCTTACTCATACATTTAAAGATTGGATTTGTGCTTTGGTCAAAGTGCAGGACTGGAAGTTTGCTGTCCATCATGACCTGTGATCTATCAGGGTCATGGATGCCAAAGGGGATTCCCTGCCTATGGATCATCCCCTAAGAAAGATGCTTGATGATTATTGCCCATCACATTTTGACACTACCGGTTTTGATTACCACTTATCATGCATTGTGTTGATTTTTCAATCTTCCGCTTTCTTGATCCAAATGTCATATAGTGCCAAGCAAAATACATAATACAGGGTTAAGCAGCTCCACCACCCCTATTACCTCTATGAAAAATTGTGTCATGTTAGGATATCAGTTTAATTTGATGGGATTTATTTTCCATAAATCCATGTTGCTTGTCATTAACTATGCAACTCTCTACCCTTTCATYGGTCATGTAATTATTCTACTAGGGTCAGTATCAGACTGATAGAATGGGACTGACCTACTTATCCTTTAGACTAGTACTAGTATGACATTCCCATTTGTTAAAGCTCTTCCTCTTTTTCCATTTTTCTTTCAGCTTTGAGTGCAGAGGGGATTTGAAATCCTGATGTGACTCTGTCTTCAGCTTGCGCAGGAACTGGATGTACAGAATTTCTTATGGTTGTACAGAAAGGCCCTAATATTCTGATTAGAGTCACATAGAAGTTAAGACATGAAGGACTGAGAAGTGTAAGCATTTGGAATTTCTTGATTATCTTACTCTACAAGCATCATGTTGCTTAAGAGTTTTAATGTTATGGGGTTTGGGTCTTTATTCCTTTAGTAACTTGCAAATGTTTGATGGGAGGCTTGGAAACAAGGCTTTAGAATGGGAGCAGTGATTTTAAGGAAAGTTGTTCACTTGCAAATCCATAAAGATAAATAGCTTTGACAAAAATTTAAGCCATGTAAGGACTCTTTGTATTATTAAAGCCTAGCTTAGAGGTTCCTAAATTGTAGTCTGTGAATTGCTAGTGGTCCTTGGAGCCATGGTAAGTCCTCTGTGTATCTCACCAGTACACCATATTTGTCAGCTGCAGTGTGGTGTCTTGTCTAATTGGGGAAGATGCTATGATGCTGATGTGTGCTCTGGGAGTAGCCCACTTTCTTCAGCCCCTTTGAGAACTGGCTCTTCACTCTGTGGCAAAATCAGCAGCACCCTGCTCTCTTCTCTCACTTACAGCCCAAAGCACCAAATAGGATGGGCTCTGCTACTACACACCTTGTGGGTCTCAGATGGTCCGTGGGAAAAAATGGTCTAGGAACCAGATGTGTGGAAGAGCTGCTTGTTGGTTGCCCTTGGACCTAGAGATGAGCTTCTGAAGAGGAATGAGTTGAGTATCATTAGGTCTTTGCAGCCCATAAACTTCTGCAAAACAAGTGTAATTATCATAGAACAGTCACTTAGAGGCACTGAAAGGCATTGCTGTTTGCTGGAAAAAATGTGTGTGGACCAAGATAAACTGCTAGGTTTTTTGGAGGAGTAATTAAGAAGCCATTTACAATGTAAACAGTCCCACTAAGGTAGGCAGAGTCACTGCCAGAAGCCAAAAAGTGAAAGCCAACATAGCTGGTGTTAGCCCATTGACTACATTAATTTAATATCTTGCAGTTAAAACCTTTGTAAAGGATGTAATGTTGTGGATATTGCATTTTTAGTTGTGCCTTTAGGCTATAAGGGTGTATCAGGCTAAAAAGATTTAGGAGACAAAGGAAGAAACCTGTAGACCTGTCTGACTGGTTGATTGTGGAGGCAGCACAACTATCCAAATGAAAAATATCCTTCTAAGGATATTTTATGATGGAAATTGAGTTGTTTAGTGGGAGGAAATGGATATTATCCAGTGGAAGCTATTGCCAAAGTCCTTCCATTATTCATAGAACCAACATATTCCTAGCTCTAGGGAGAGGTACTCCACCAAACAGGGTTATAATTCAGAGTTATTTCTTTGGGAACAATAGGAAAATTAGAAATGTTGAGAAACCTGTAAATGGAATGGAATATTTGCTCTCTAGGACAGCTGTTTGTCAACAACTCAGTTGCTCTCCGTGGGAGGCTCCAGGCGTGTCTCTGCTGGCAGACCTCAAAGCTCCTATCACCCTGCACACCTACACACCCGGATGCTCTCACCAGCTGGGGACTCAAAGTCTGGAGGTACCCCCTGAAACTGGTCCTGAGTTTTGTGTGAGAATCAGAGCCTGTATTGGGCGTCCTGCTCCCGTGGCTCGGCAGAATTACAGGGCTGGCAGGGAGCTCTGGGATAACAACCCTTATCACCTGGATGAGAGCTGCTGATGTTGTGTTGAGTGTCACATTGGCATCCCAAAGCAGCAGATTTTAGCTCTGATGCAGAGATGATGGCAAAAAGCAAAACAGACAGTTGAAAGGGTCATATGTGGCTTCAGGGGCTTGGAGAATCTGATTCAAGCAGTGTGTAAATGTTCAGCAGCTAATAATTTGAAAGCTTTCCTCTGCTCTAAGAGAGAAATAAGACCACTTTGGTGGTTATTTTTAGACTGGGTAGAGGCTAATGAAGCATGTTGGGAGAGGCAAAATAAAAAAAGAAAAACCCAAACACAAAAACCTTTTGGAAACTGAGGGCTCACTGGTGCACATGTGGCTTGGTTGTGAATTTTGTGTCTGCCAGTAGATCAGAACAGGAAGTAAGGCTTTGAGAGCTTTTGTCAGAAAACCTCAAAGCTTTTGATGGTATTATAAATGTCAAGTATATTTTAAAAAGGAGGAAAGTACCAGACTCTGTTCTGTAAAAGACAATAGGGACTTTATAATATTACAGGAAGCTGCATGTGAGAATTGCAGAGAAGTTAAGGTCTGTGGCATTAATGCACTGTAATAACTGAGCCCCTGGCACATTCAATTTGTACTTCTTTCAGTATATTCCCAGGCACGTGCAGTATCACACTGGTTGAATTGTGGAGTGTAGACTTGCCTTTTAAAAAGCACTTAAAGAGAATTTTCCATAAATTAGGGTCCTGCTAAGTGAAAAGGTTAAAATAAAACAATCAAAACCCAGCTCTGGTACATCAAATAACGTGGTTGGTAGAGAGCATTGTCTTTAGCTGATGGTCATGAAAAAATGAGAGAAACAGTGATGTTAGGAGGACTGAGAGTGGGAAGGTAGAATATTTCTGGATCCTACACAAGGGGTGAGCTAGTAATTGTTCATATCTCAAAGGAATTTGAAATAAGCAGGGAAGTAAATATTTCTACCTCAGACCTGGATATGTGAGGAGCATAAGAAGCTAAGGTTACAATATATTTGGATGTACTGTGGGAAGCTCAGAATAAAAAGTGACCCTGAAAATAATTCAGCAATCCGCCACTCCTTTGCTACTGGCCTTGTACCAAACATCTATGAGTCTGTCTTGGCTGAATTGAAGCAAAACCTATTATAATCCACCCAAGACTAAATTGTCTGTAGATAATTGGACAGCAGGGAAACTGAATTATAAAGTACAAATGTATCCACGAGAAAATATAAAAAACATATTAGGGAGTCCAGAATGAGTGACCCATCTACCTTATTCGGCAGCCTTTTAAGAGAGTTTTTTGTTCTTTGTTTCTTATCACAAATTGTTGTGGGGAAGATTTCTTAGCTGATAATATACATGGCCCAAAAGCACTACTTTGAATGTTTTAGAGAATTTTTCCATTTTATACCAGTGGGCCAATGTTGACTATGTATAAAGATGGATATGTGTAATTTAAAAAAATATTCAGTTGCCTTGTTGGAAGCTGAGAGAGAGAGAGAAGAACACATGCTGTGGAATATCAGAGTCCACTGGGGATATTTGTAGGCTTAGTTTTGTTGCTGGGAAGTATCTGTCCAGTTTAAAATGTATGAGTAGTAGGGGAGAAGGTATCCTGTAAGGAACTTCTTTTATTCCAAAAGCATTTGTTTATGACTTCAAGAAGAAGAATCTTTTTGTCACCTTTCTGAAGTATTACCTTTTCCCATTAACTTTGCTAGAACATGACAAATCTCCTAGTCCAATAAATATGAGATCTGTAGACACAGTAAGGATAAAATTTCCTGAATTACTGGCCAGCACAAAGCTGGGCTGTTGCTTCCAGCTGCCTCGTGTTTTCTCTACAGGAATAAATGTCAGTCTGCGTGGCAGATAGTATGCATGGCTCAGGACCCCTAATGCTCACTGTCATTGTATAAAGACTGATTTTGACCATTGACTTTTTTCTGATCACATCCCAGTTGGAAAACATACAAGCTCTTAGCAGACACGTGGGGATGTCTCTTGGTGGATTCGGTTGCGGTCTGCCCAGCTCCTTGGTGTTTTCTGTCCCCTTACTGTCCCATCAGTGACTGAAGCAATGCTTGGAAAGGTAGCGTTCAAACTCACTTTCAAGCATGCTAGTAAACAAACCCACAGTCAAGCATGCTTGACTGTGTGCTTATATGCAAGTGTATGTGCAAGTGCTTCTCTGAACTGTGTCTTCCGTATTTGTAGAGGAGGAGGAGGAGGAGGAGAGAACAGAAAGAAGAGCAGAATTTTCAGAAACTATTTTGAAGTAAGTCCAAGAAGTTAAACTTCACAGGGATATTTTGATGATTTACACTTGCATAATGGGATTTGTCATGTCAGAGACTTTCACTTGCTCAGTATTACTTTTCTAACTGTGCTAAATCTCAATATCTTTATGTTTTATTAGTCAGACCAAATTCCTGGTGTCTGGAGTAGGATTTGAGTAGGCGAAGAATGTGGAAGACTGAAGTCTGGGTAATCATTATTATTTCAGCTTTGCTTTCGTGGCTTTGAGGGTCATAAAAATCACCTCTTGTTGCAGATATTATTTTTCACACACTAAAAAGAAAGATTAGAGTAGGTTTTCTTTTTTTGTCCTGGACTTAGTCAAAGGCTTTCAGGAAGTATATTTCCCTTTCTCGAAACAAAAACATGTAGTGATTTGAAATTTAGGGAATCATTTTCATATTGTTCATTTCCCACTGCAACTCAAGCAGATCACGCTTTGCAGCTCCCCAGATCATGGAGGTTTTGATAATGTTAAAGATATGCTCGAGATCCAGTCATTCTTGAGTTAAAAGGATGCAAACATTGTCTCTCAAACATGGCATTTCCATAGCAGATTTGAATTGGTTTGCTTTTGTATTGCCRTTGCAAAACAGGCACACAGAACCACCTCACAAGCAAAACAGAGGCATCAGAAAGACAATATACCTTCCTTCCTGAGGCAGATATTTCAGGATTTGGGGAAACACAGTTTCCTGTGTTCTCACACAGATTTAGATAAAGAAACTCTTGCCTGATTCAGAAAGAACAGAGCACTACATAGTTGCTTGAAAATAATGTCATGTTATTGTACAATGTGCCTTAGCATTTAACTACCAGCTACAGTGAAATCTTCTGCATGCATGTCCTAGAAAACAACCACAACCCCGAGTCTGCCCCTGGTCTTTTAACAATGTACTGGGGCTGGGATGGGAGGAGCTGGAGAAGAATGGAGGATGAAAAAAAAAACCACGAAAAAAAACAAAACGTGAAGCAATAATGAATAAGAAGAGGTTTGAAATGCCTGGTTCATTTCTATTCTTTAAAAGATGTGATTATAGGTGGGGCTAATAGCTTTGATTATCATTAAAGTCCTGTGATACTTGGCAGTTCAAGACTGTTTTTAATTACTACTCATATTCTCAAAGCTTGTCTATGTGGGTTGAAATTTTTAATGCTATGTGCCTGCTGCCTTAAGGTAAGTGTTAAGGCAAATGCAGCCAGAATGGCTTTTTTTCCCCACCTCTCCAAAATGAATTCAATGAGAAATCAAGATTTTTTCATTATAATAGTATTTTAGTGATTTTTTTTCTTTTTGGAATGCTGTCATTTCCATGTGATTCATAGCAGGGATTCAAACTACTATAGGAATTGGTTGCTTTTCCATCAGAGATATTTCTTTTCCATCTCTGTGAAAATCTATCCAGGCTTGATCAAGCTTTAAGCCACTTGGAATCTGCATTTTGCAGAAATTCAGTGAAGAAACTTGCAGGTCTCTTAAAAGTTCAAATCTCTGAAGAGATTCTTCCTAACTGTGCTCCAGCTGTTCTCCAGCCCTGGCAATGTCCTCACATGTACACCTCATCCCCACCCCAGGGCATCTGAGTCCATGACAGGTTGGAAAGAGTTTCCCCATAGCTGTGTCCTGAGCTGCCCGTGGGCTGAGCTGGGAGCAGGCACTGGAAGTGAGAATRGGAAGTCTGTTCTCCTGATCTTTTCTTGACACCCCGGCAGTATGGAGGAGAAAGCTGTCTCGTTCAACCATGGCAGGGTAAAATAAGGACCTCAGCAGACAGAGGTAATGGCTGTGAGGATACAAGAGGAGAAAGATGCAGTGTCAGAGTTTGAACAGAGGAAGATCAATTTTGATGGACAAGAGAATTAGCAAAGAGGGAGGTGGGTGGGAAGGAGCTGGGAGGTCAGACATGTGACTGAGGAAAATCTCTCCATCATCTCTGCTGTATCACTATTCTGTTTAATCAGGCTGTTCAAAAAGAAGAAAAGTTCAAGACAATTTCAGACTTCCTAACTCTGGAGTGCTAAATGCTAATGTTATCTGAAAGTGTGTAGTGTGTAATTCTCCACGAAGTGTATACCGCAGTGTATAGATAGATGGATCCTTCTCCAAACCTCTTTTAGTCCAAAACCAAGGTGAAGTGAAAGGCTAATGCAATAAAAGGATCAGGAAAGTGCATGGCAGCAATGGCTACACGCATAGTGAAAGCAGAGGTTGCACCAAACCAATTTCTTGCCAATGAAGAGACAAGCAAATACCTTTTTGTTTCCTCCCTCCTGGGTTTCTGCAAACCTGTTTAACCCTGTGAGGAGAAGGGAACTCCCAGGATAGCCATGAATTTTAGAGTCAGAGCAGAATTTGAAACTTGAGGTTTGAGGTCCATTTGACCCTGGCGCAGTAGAAGTGTTCAGTGTCCAAGGCTGGATGTGTTTTTCCCTGTGCGCATCAGAAGAAGGGCACGAACCCTTTCTCTTCAGATCATGTGCCTAACCTGGGAAATGTTAGTTGTTTCTTGAGGTCCTGATGAAAGGTCCAGTGAGCAGGCTAGCTGTGCAGCTTCTACTTTGAAATAGCCACCAGTTTTTGCAAGCACGTGAGAACTTGGCGAATTATAACCACTTGTGGTAATGTGGATTAGGCAATACAACCTCTGAACAACTGAGTGCAGGATGGCAATATTGCAATTCATTGGGAAAACAGCTGAAAAGATTGGCTCTGATTGAAAATGAATCCCCAGACCTCTTGAAATATTTCCATTACTGCTGATACATACTGATTTAAGAGAAATGGGAATTTGTGTCTTCCACTTGATTCATGTAGAGCCTTGCTGGAAAGCAGAACACAGCACAGCTGTTATCAGGAAAGACTCAAAGTTATATTCAGTTGAAACATTTGGCTTACATGGTGCTGAACAGTGTTGAGCAAGCGTTGCATCAGCAGTACCGCTTGTCATGCATGCCCATTGCCTCAGTGTAAGGTCTGAGATAGCTTTTGGGTAAACAATTTATCTGATCTCCAAGGGCATTACCACGCCATGTTTCTACCTGAATAGAAACAACACCTTGCTGAAAACAGTTATAGTTAACATATATAGTTAACATGGGTCAATGGCAAAAACATGGAACTTTAAAGCAGTTATATTCAAAAGACTGTCTCTAAACAAGCCAGGTAAGGCAAGTAGCCTGCCCCAGTAGTTCACTGGTGTGATCATCGCCCTATGCAGAATGAGGTACCTCCAATTTTAATGAGGGTTTCTGTTAGCTGACTCTGAGGATCTTTGTTTTATTTTTTTTCTCCCATTTCCTTTTTCTCAGTTCAACAGAATTAGAACTGATGTGTAAAGTGCTTATATTACTAGGAACAACAGTAGGAAACCCTTTGTTAACCTTAATTTCCCATCTAATATTTCTCTGCAGCGTCAGCCAGTCTCCAGGGAGATGGGGTTGTTGATAATAACTCCAAATTGCTATGTAACTGTCAGACTGTACAGTTTCTAAAGAGAAATTTATTAATTTTGCCCCTGCTCATTTGTTCCCCCCCCCCCCGAGATAGTGCAATATCCAGAACTTCTCACATTTTCCCCTCTTCAATGTGAAATAAATGACAGACCTGACTTTCCTACCTAAGAAACAGTATATTTGTGTTTCTGTCAAGGGCTAAATCATGCAGGTTCCTCAGATCCTACTGTAAAGTACTGAAAATACTGCATGATCCTACTGTAAAGCACTGAGAATCCTGTACTTTTTAGCAAGCCCACAGAAGCTGAGAGCACTCAGTACCACAGGAGTTACACAGTTAGTTGCAAGATCTGGAATTTGTCTTTTAAGATAGACTGTAGCACTTCAGACGAAATCCTGAGATATGCAGAAGCCCTGCTTGTCAGCATGAAAACCTGAAGGTGTCCAGCATGATTTACAATCCCATTTCTGGACTGCATGGAGGTGGATTTGTAAGTCCACATTGCTCTATGGAAAATACTCAGAAGAAATGTAGATATTCTGATCTGTGACACTCTCCTGGTAGTTAAAAGACCCCAAAGTGTTACTTCTGCTTTGCTGTTTTGCACAGCTGCATTGATGAAGGAACCTTGACAGTTCACAAAGGAGCCTTTGTATTCTCAAGACAGGTTTGACTCAGTAAAAAATTGACTTTTTAAAATGTATTGGGATCAACAATTGTAATCTTCCAGTTGTGCGCCTTTGGGTTTTGCCTTCACCACTTTTCTCTCTTAACCTGTAGTGCCTGCTCTCCAGGACTATCGTTGCAACTCTAATTCTCCTGGAAGGAGGAAATGTCAAGACTCTGAGCCATCATATTCATTTTTCATTCAGGAATGGTAGGAGAGTGGTCTGTTCAGGACATTTTACCCAACAGTGAGGCATGAAAGTGAAGCACAGGCTCAAAATAAGAATATCTGTTATCTTTGTGGCAGAATGAAGAGCACTGTCCACAGGAAAGATGGTAGGTGAATGAGGAGAAAGGCATGAGTCTGAATTCTCGTTCAAGCTCCAAGTACTTCAAGTAACTCCTTGAAAAGAAAGTAACTTCACAGAAACTACATTTTAGGTGTATGAAATCACAATCAGGTTCATCATTTTGGTATTTTAGCTGCTCTTAACCATTAACTAGATTTATAAAGGTTGGAACATTCAAACATAGGTTTGGAACATCAACATAATCTTAAATGGGAGAAATAAAATACATAAGAACATGAAAACAAAAAGATGCAAGGTAAGGAACAAAACAAGATTGAAATATTCCTTTGCTTCTCTCCTGAAGGAAAAAGAGTGAGGCAATTCATAGCAACAGTGACTCAGAGCAGTAATGATTAGTGAAAGAAATAATTAGTTTATGATTAGCCTTTTTTCCTGTGTAGTCTCMTGTTTGGGTAAAGTATATTGTTCTTACAAATATTCAGCGGACATTTATCACGTCCTCTGTCATAATTATTAGTGACAAGTCAAGTCTGAATGAAAACAAATGGAAGAAGTAAATGTTTATCTCACTGTGAATTCTTTCTGATAATGTCTCTTGAAATTCTTTCCATCTTGTATTTGCAGGAACTGAAGGAGTATTTTGGCCCTAGGACATACTGGGTGTATTATCATCTTAAATTAAAAAGAACATCCCTTTTAACTCTTCTAACTCTAGAAGTAAGAAGCCAATTTCATCCCTGAGGACTTTTTACCCTAATTTTTTCACAGTTTTTGATTTAGTTGAATTGTACTAGACATACATACATTTAACCCCTCTGCTCTACTCATAAAGCAACCAAAAGTGCTTTTAAGTTGCACCCTGAGAGAGTTCAGCCTTGACCTGTTCCCTCCCAGTGTGAACTGGTTTCCCAGAAGAGGAAAACCAAGGCAGGAACTAGGATTCACTCTGATGGATACTCAACCTGGGGGACAGGGACCAGTGTTTTGAGGAGTACCCTGGTGTCCCTAAAGGTGAGAATAGATATAGCCCTGGTACTACCATTCATTCATAACCTTTCCGGCCAGCAGTGTGTTGGCAGTTAGGAGTTGTATATCAGCGGAGGAAGGAAACAAACCTGTTCAACAGAGGACTGGACTAATGCTTTAGTGTGTGTTTGCTCCCAGAGACTAGACTGGTCTAGAACAAAGAGGGCTTTAAGATGGGACCTTCAAGAGTGCCCTGTCATGGTCACTCCTTTTGACCCCAGAGGTAAAACGTGTGGGGATTTCAGATGTAGCTTTATCCTAAGGATAAGTGTAATTGTTCAGGAAACTGATCCCGTGAAATATTGAGCAGCCTTCATTTCTAATGCCAGCTGACCCTCGGGTAACCAGGGTCTCACAGAAAAAGGCCCCAAAGTTGCCTGAAATGGAATTATTTGTTTTCCTTAATGTTCGGATAATGTGCTGGGGCATTTTATTTGGTGTTTTTGATACTTAAAGGATTTTTTACATTAGGTATGGGCTGAAACAACACTTCCCATGGTTTTAACAAATGCAGGACATGTGCATGAGGTAGCATGTCTGGTAACAAGGAATGGACCTGGTTGCTTTTCATATTGTTGCATTAGAGCCAGTGTAGACCACTGTCCAGAGGGCAGGGACGCTGTATGTGTTTGCACTGCAGGGAGCTTAGATCAGTTCAGGCTGATCGTGGAAGTCCTTCAGGGCTGTTCTCCAGGGCAAGCCTGTTGGCCTGGAGGGATACAGTAACTGGGGGAGAGGAAGCAAATTCAGTGGGGCAGCTCTTGGTTTGGGAAGCGAACCCTGGTGTCTGGCATTAAAGGCAGTCTGCTTTGGAGGGAAGGACATGACTTCACAAGCAGGCCCGGGAAAGTTGCTTTCCCTTGCAACATGAGCCAAAAGGGAGAGTTATCTTTATCTGCTTTGATACCTACCAATCAACATGAAACACACCACCAAATCCACACATTTCTGTGGTGATTGCTCTAAAGCCAAATGTTTTAAATTCTTTGCAGTTCTAAATGTCTCAGGAGTCTGGTTTGGGCTACTTACCTCTCCTAAAATCTGAGCGCACACATGGTGAAAAAAAAAGACACCTTTTTTAGTGATGCTTCTCTCCTTGGCATGTTAAAAAAGTCTTTGGTGTCCTTCTGGACTCCTGTGACACTGACTTCTAGAGGCCTTGCTGTGAGGTGGGGGTGGCTGAGATGTGGGGATGGGTGAGCTGGGAACATGGGTGTAAAATCTGAAACTTCAGAAAATGGAGCCTGCTTTGTAAGTCTATGACTTAGATGCCAATCTGAGCAGGTTAGGTGGAGATTAAATGCCCAGCACATGAGCAGAAACTCCTGCCCAGAATGGTAAAAGTTATACCTCAAAAAGTAGTTTAAACATCCCCTATGCAATGTATGGCATGTAACTCATACTACATAATGCCTTTCCAGGCTGGCTGCTTGTCCCTATGGGAGGTTTGGAGCAGCTGAATCAGGCAGGTCAGTTAGCCTTTTGGGTATCTTGGTTGGACCCCAATAAAATGCATGTGGTCAAAGGAACCACCTCTGGGACTCAGTTGTTTGTCTTGCTGTCTTGGGACTTCTGTATAACTCTATTCATCACATCATCATTGGCTTGCAGAGATTTGGTGCTGCTGCCTGTAGTATGCAAAGACAGTGGGAACTTTATTGGCGCTGGTTGCAGTATCTTTTCCTCTATATTTTTTTTTTCTGGCACTTCTTTCTTTGACTGTGCTCAACAGCAGCTCTGAGATTCCCCTCCCACATTTATTTCCTTTCATATTCAGAGAGATGTGTTTATGTGAMTGGGCTTGGGCATGAAGTTTTCTCGAGTCAGGGTTTTTTGGGCTCTTTGGCCCATATGGAAGCTGAGGGGGAAGCGTTGGCCGCTGTAAGAATGCATCCCTGGGAGCTGGTACTGGAAAGGGACCCTCAAGACTGGCAGCCAGCAGTTAGAGAGAGGTGACACCCAAACCCAGTGACTCCAGAGCGGTGGCAGATACGTAGGAATGAACACAGGTTGAACATGAAGCTTTTGTCCTTAAAAGACAGCTCCTATTTCATAAGCTTTTAGGGAGGCTGCTTCAGCAGATCAATTGAACCAGGAAAAGAAAGCAAACCTGTCTGATTCTAGGCCATGACCCCTCTGGAAAAAATAGGGGAGAGAGAAATATTTGATGGTGCTGAGACTGAAACTAAAGAAATTTTAGGAGGAATGAATTAGGCTTTAGCAGAGAGTGATCCTTGGTGAATTTGTGTCTTTGTATCAGACTGTAATGGACAGATCCACATTTCAGATAATATATCCCCAAACTATCCTTAACCAGACAACTTTCCTGAGGTAAGTGAACTGAGATGACTTTTAGGTCACAGTGCTGTCTTTTGAATTTTTCAGTCCTCTCTGATCTGGAAATACAGTAAAAAATATTTTTCTTGTGGTATTTCAGTATTTCCCTCCTGGTCTGAGCAGAGGAAGCAGAGAAGAATGGGAAAATAAATAAAATCAAGTAAGTTTTTTGGAAGATCAAAAGAGTTTCACTGAATTTTTTGGGCAGAAATATGAATTGCTTTTTATTTTCTATGAGTTTCCTCCTTGCACCCTGGCTCTGAATACTGTGTACTTTCAAGATAACATTGTTAAAAATCTTACGAAATTTACACATAAACTGTCTTAAATGAGAGGGTATATTTCAGTTTGGAGATAGTTGTGAAGTGTCATGATCTAATTACAATAGCATTTTGAAGGATAACAAGTGTTAAAAAAAATAAGCTGGATATTATGGAAAATAAAATTAGGGCCAAGAATCTCAGGCCAGCCAGAGAAATTAAACATTGAGGCTTTTCCTTTGGAAGGTTTTAAATCAATTTAGTGTTGCTGAAAGGTGCCAGATTCATAGCAGAAGAAAATGATGCCTTTTATCGATTTACAGGCTAGGCTGGCATGCACCAGAAGCAGCATCTCTTCTTTAGACTTTCTTTTATTTAGTATCTAAAATTCAGACTACTTTGACACTGAGCTGAACTGACTACCGGGAAAAACAGTTGAAAAGTCCTTCTGTCTCTCTTCCCTGCTGTCCTCTGAACTTGCCAGCATCTTGGCTATGTGTTACTTATGGAAGTGGTTGTGATCATGTGGATCTATCCATCAAGAACTATGCCAAGACAACTGACTCCTTGAATACAAGTCCAGGAACAGCTGTCAGATGGTTAAAAACAACACAAAGTATTTTTTCTTTTATTTGCATGTAAATTTAAATGCCTGTGGATAAGGAGATGGACTGGGGACAGGGTTCCTTTTTTTAGCTCACGCATTTCATGCCTAAGTTTATTCACAATGCATTTCTACTGTTCTTTGGGAATAGCAGGCAAGGAGACCCTTCGCAAATGTTAGCTGTCTTGCAGTGAGCCAGCATGGTGAGGAGGTGAGCAAACGAAAGTGGTGTTTTTTAAGCTGCTTGTAAAGAGTCTACATTTTGATGGCAATAAATGCATCTTTTTTTAATTCTTCAGCTCAGTTTCCTTTCAGGGCTGAGCCTTCAAATTTGGCTAATGCAGTAGTATCTGCAAAGGTTGTACTATCCCTGTGGGACTTCTTGTGGGAGTCCTCAGCTGGTAAATTAGGTTGGAAGATCAGGAACTGTTCCATAAAATCTAATTTTTCATGAGGTTTCACCTCTTAATGAATGTAGAATTGGGGCTGAACAAGGGAATTCCTTTTTTTTTTTGGAGGTTCATGGAATAGCTATGAAGAGAGTCCTTTCATAGGGCACTGGTTTTGGTGGTGGGGGCTTGATTATGAGGCACTCGCGCCATGAGGAACACCCAGCTGAGCAGCAGCCTCCTTAAAGTCTGCCTCTTGTCTGAGAGTTCAAAATATCCTATGGATCACGCAGAGGGTGTTATGGTAGCGGGTGTGTCTCATTTCATGGGAAATTCCCCAACCCTGTGGGCTCAGACTCCACATCATTGGCTGCTAAGAAATCAGGCCAGATATGCTTAATATCTTCACACCATCCAGCCAGTTGCACGGAGATGAGGGGAAGCCAACAGTGCATGTCTGCAGCTGCAGATGACACAGCTTTGAATCACAGGGACTAACAGGATCCACTTACTAATTGGGTACGTCACAGCGGGCAGCCACTTGGCATGAAAGGAAGGTAAGGAAAGTGTCTAGCAGGAAGTTGTCTGTCTCTCTGGCATGTGGTACCATGGATGCTGTGAATTTTGGCTTCAGATAAGTCAGGGCAGTTGCACAGAGCCTATCTTAAGTCTGGAAGTCCAGCATCTGGGTATTAAAAGAAAGGTCGAAAAGGAAATAGTGATCTAATTTTAAAATGAAACATGATAAGGTATTGTGAGGAAAGAGCAGGGGGGAAACCAGTGGGCTGTTCTCAAATATCTGAAGTCAACTCCCTAAGAAAGGGGACAAAAATAATGAAAAGGATGATGGAGCTCTGCCACCTGCTCTGGCCCTGGTGGCTCAAGGGTGGCAGGAGGGAAGGGAGACCAAGGCCGCCTCCAGCGCTCCCCTCTGCTGCGGGCACTGGCCGTGGGGCTAGCCTCACTCTTCCTGTGAGAGCCCCTGGGGGCACAGCTCCTTCTCTGTGAGCTTCTGGGCTGCAATCAAACTGGCAAGCTCTTCTGACCTGCAGCTTTGGGAGACTGCTTTAGCAAAGAAGAGTAGCTGAAGGCAGACCTGGATTCCCCTGGGCACCTTTTCTGGCTCGGGACATTGTTATGGGGTGGTTGGCCAGTAAGGGTTGATGCTGGGACTGGAAAAAGCCAAAGGCTGGCAGCCTCCCATGAGGGAGGCGTTTGCACGCAAAAATGTCACTGCTAGCACTTTCAGGAGAAAGAGATGGCTCCCCAGAGAATTCAAGAGGAAAATGTGAAAGTATTCCCCCGCCTCTTATAATAAACTTGAAATGACCAAAGGAAGAAGTACTTAGTGCTCACAAAAAAGTTTGGCTTGCTGAAAAACCCTGGAGACCACAGAGCTTCACTAATTCGTATAAAGGCTCCACACTGGTAAAGAACTTGCCAGCTTTTATGCACTGCCCCACCAATCTAAATTAATTTGAGATATTCCGGACTGACTCCAAAGGTGGTAAAGTCGGTCAGCTTTCATTTCCTTCCATTCTTTGATCTCTCTCCTGAGACTACTTTCAATGGAACATAATGAATTGATTTTATTGTTATTCTTGATGATGAGATGACACAGGCCTAGTGGGAATAGAACAGAACTCATGAGGAGTTTTGGGGTTTTKGGTTTTTTTTCAGTCACAAGATTTCAAGGATTTTAATTTACTAGGACTGTATTTTAGTTAGGCTGCATTGCTCTGTACTGATATCTTTTCATTGCATGGAAGCTGGGGCTTCTCTGTGAGATATCTAGGTGGTGTGAAGTGGGACCTGTGAAACTCTCTAGCCTTCTTTGTGACCCATCTCACAGCAATTCTTGAAGGAAAGTGAGAGAGGGGATATCAAAGTATCATTTGGGTGCTTCTCTGGCTAACAAAAGGTAAATGGCTATCATTTTTTTGAGAAAAAATGTATACGAGCACTCTGCATACACACCAAGTAATCACATAAAGAATTTTATTCAATCTTTAAATGGATCTTTTTCCATACAACTTATTAGAACATTCCTTACCTTTTCTTGTTTCCAACAAAGAACTGACATTAAAAATGGTAATTCTAAAATGTTTTTTTTTTCTGTCTGTATAAAGAAAATTTTGGGGACAGCATTTAGTGTCATAAAATAGTTACACGCACTAAGATTATTTAACAGGACCTGTCTATGGAATAGGACTGGATTTTGGCTGGATGACTTTGGAGATTGGCAATAGAAAACAGCATTTTAACCCATGTTAGTAGTATGAGTCTTCTGAGATTGTCAATGACATTAAAAAAACTGACAGCTGTTTGACATCTGATGTAAAGAGAGTTTTACAAGATTGGTCTCAGTCTTTTGAATGACTGTTCATGTAAGAAACTGCCATCATAATGGACATCTCTATTGTTGATTTAGTAAGGAAGACCTTGCCTTTTTATTGCTCCTGCCTGTGATACAGGCTCTCTTGGAGCACGTGTAAAAGTCTCCTCCCAGTTTTCTGACCTCCCAAGAGAAAAGAAATGCCTCAAAGT
Source organism: Apteryx rowi (assembly GCF_003343035.1). Lineage (NCBI taxonomy): Eukaryota > Metazoa > Chordata > Aves > Apterygiformes > Apterygidae > Apteryx > Apteryx rowi. The sequence continues at coordinate 110,801 of NW_020450219.1, read as the reverse complement.
TACCTTACACTTCTTTGAAATGCTCTTGCATTATGCCAGTATATACAGTAATACCTTTTACTTGCTAATTCTCCAGCATATATCCTCTAGTGTTTTGGTTGTATATCAAGTGATAAGAAAAACAGTGAATCTGATGGACCTGAAGACTTGTGGAGATTTTTTTTTGAATGTGGTGGAAGTTTGAGATTTCATAAATACTGAGATTGGGAAAAAAAACTACTAAAAAGCCGCTCATCCCAAATCAAAATGCTTTGTTTGTCCATCCAGTGCTTAATTCCACATTCCTGTTATCTGACCCACCTAGAGTATTTGCAGTAGTGGTCACTCAGGGTTTGTCTACACAAGCAGTAATAAATGAGGGGATTAGTCAATTCATAAATAATTGTTTAAATGATTTAAGGATTTAGTAAGTATTGAATTCTTTAAGCAGTTAGGAATTATATAACCTGCCCCTCCCACTGTTTCTTTGCTCTGAGGTAGAAGGATTAACATACATTTCCTACTCCCATGGACCTACCCAAGATAATTCTCAGTCTGGTAATGGCTTGTTTGAGCAGGAAAGCCTCCCTGCCTAATAGCAGACCTTCCAGCCTGCCTTGGTTTCTCTACCTTCACTTCTTTGTGGATGCTTCCAGTATGTCTTTGAATGTCTATGTTTAAAGGAACTTACTCCATCCTAAAAGAAAAGGAAGCAACATTGCCCCAGCTGGGCCTAAATGGAGCCTCAGGGGGAGCTAGTATGAGGCACTGACACATTACTGAATCTATACCTGGGGGGGCCTCCCTCATTATGAATCTCCTGCTGCTGCAGGCAACCATCCTGTTATAAACTGATTATGCCCTGTCTTGGAACTAAYCTGATTTTTTTACCCACTTCCTACTGGAAGGCTATTTCAGAGTCTCTCAATCCCTGGCTTTCTTCTAACCACCAGTCTGAATTTATCCAAGCCTAATTTCCATCTGTTTGCATCTTTTTCCTAACACTGTCTTTTAACCTATATAACTCTGCTCCTTGCCTGGAGTCTTCAGTGATGTGTACAGACAGGAATCCTAAGCTTTCTTTTAACCTCAACTCATAGGATAGACTCTCCATTTCTCTCTTTATCTTACCCTGATTTGGTACCTCCTCATGATGAAGCTAATGCTTCTTGGCCATGGATAACAGAATAAGACATGCAAACTTCACCCTCATGTTCATCAACAGTGAAAAAAAAAAAGGTAACACAAATCAAATGTAGGAACTATTAGGAAAGGAACAGAGAACAACATATCTTTATGCCACTGTATAAATCCATGGCTTGACCATGCGTTGAGTGCATGTCAGTGCAGTCCTGCTCTTCTTAGCTTAGAAAGGATGTATTGAAGCTGGATAAGGTTCAGCAAAGGGCAGTAGGGATGATCACAGATATGGAGTGACTGAATACAAGGGGCCTGCTCAGCCTGCAAGAGAGGCTACTTGGGAGTATATAACGGGGTCTACAAAACTTGAGTGGTATGGAAAAGCTGGATGGGGGTCGACTGTTCCCTGTTTCATCCAGCACAAGAATTAGGGGCCACCAAATGAAACAATTGGGAACTGGGTTTGAAAAAGAAAAAGGCAGTGGTTCTTCATGAGATGAGCAGTAAACATGAGAAACTTCTTGCTGAAAGGCACTGTGGATTCAGGGGTGGACTGAGAATCATTTGGAAGAGACATCCATTGCGGGTTACTTAACAGTCAAACCACAACTAGCTAAGGAAATCCCCTGAGATGAAAATGTTTCGAGGCTGTGAGAGTATCGAAGGGAAGTCTTATATGTGCTTGTCCTATTCTTATTCTTCCTGTTCCTACTCTGTTGGAGACAGAATAATCGGCTAGGAGGACCTTTGGTCTGAATCAGTATTGCCATTTGTATGTTATTACTATTCTGTGTTGCATCACTGTTTTATGCCAAGACAACCATTACCTATCTCCTCTAGAAATACCTTGACTGACATATCCTGGGATCACATTTGCTTTTTCTCATAGTTGTGTCACTTGTTAGCTTAAGTCATCCTATAATTAACTAATACTCCCTGCTTCTTCTCCTCTGCAGTCATTTCCAGTTAATGAGTTCTCAGCTTAGGGTAGCAGTTCTCACTGTTACTCCATAAATATATAATCTTGTTTTGAATAGCTTTAAATTTCATTCCATTTCTGTTGCTCCAGTCACCCTGCTCCACCAGTTCTTGGCTTTGCAAGCCTCCTTGAGAAGAATAGGACCTTTCTACTTTATGCCATGAGCAAAGATGAGCAGCACATTTGCTTTGTGTATAAAGGTAGTTTCTGGAACAAGTCTTAAACAAGACTGGGCCAAGGCTGCTCCTTGGGTAATTCTATTAGTAGCTTCTCTACAGACTGATACTTCCCCTTTTGTCAAAACCCACTGCTGTCTCTTCTTTACCTACTTCCTTCCCACTTTAAAGTTCTGCTATTTGGGCCCTGATTTTGCACAACCTGTGCATGTGGAGTTCAAGGGCAAGGCCTTCTGGGCTGGATTTTTCAACAGTACTCTTCCCATGCCTTTGACTTCAGTGGTGGTAGTGATGGACCAGCATGAATATTTCAGAAAAATGCCACTTGGGTCTTTTTTGAAAGAGAAGATCCACTTTAGGAGCCAAATATTTTGTTTCTTTCATGAAAAAGCATGGAAAGCAACATGAGAACCAAATTATGGTGTTTGCTCCTCTCTCATTTAGAAAAATGACAGAGTGGCATTGATAACTTCTGGTTAAAACTTGCTTCATTTCCTTCTAAAGCACATTTACCTACACAAGGTTAACTGGTGGGCTGTGGTTAAAGCCTGAAGTCTTTACGTTCTCATTGCTATGGTATATGTAATGTGAGGCAAATTACAGAGATGCTGCTATATTCCTGCAAGTTAAGAAACATTTTTAAGGAGAACACACCCTTTAAAAAAGAGTCAGTAATACCTGATTATATGTGCAGATGAAGATGAGGACAGCACTTGTGAAGATGTCAACCCTAGACGTTCACTTTGGGTCAGAGTTGCAGAAGTATTTAGCATGTGAAGGTGGACAAGGCACATGAGTGTTGGTGACGATGGTTCCAGGGGCCTGAACTGATTTCGGTGAGAAAGGGACACCTCAGCGCTTTGAGCAATATTCCCTTCCTTTTAGCCTTTTGGGTACTTCTCTCCATCTTCAGAGACATTTCAAAATGTCTAAGCTACCTTTGCGGCCAAGTCCTGTGCTGTTATTTCTGTGCACACAGAATAGTGGTACTCAGGCACCAGTGCTTCAGGGGTCTGCGCCAGGCAAAAGGTGCGGGTGGTAGTGTAGGCATCTGGGGTGGGTGCTGGTTATGCCTCTCCTGCCAGGTTATTCCTAGCTAAATAGCAACCTACCTTTAAGACCCTGTTTCTTAATGTGTAAAAGAGGAGCAAAAAGCAGTTTCATTRTAAAGAAGAGTCAGTGTTGCTCTTTGTCTCAACAGGATGTTCTCAGTTTCTTGAAAAGTAGCACTTTAAAAGATGAGAATTGGCAGACCTAGAGCCCACAGCCACGCTCCCACCCCCCAAATCCTTACTTACAGGCAGTGACCAAACAAAAATTGACTTTAACTGGAGTAAGCAAGAGAGGGCAAGAGTAGGTAAAGCTGGGCAGGATCAGTGCTGTAGTCAGGTAACAAATAGAATTCTTTAAAATTTTGCCATGTGTCAGCTGTTTTTTTGGCAAGACCGTGTAACATAATTGTAGCTTTAAGAAGTGAGCTCAGCGGAAGTGCGGTTAAGGAGGCAAATGTTCCAGAAATGCTGTTTGTACGTGTGAGTGAAGCTACCGAATGGCTGCTCTCTTACCCAGTGTTGCCTGTGCTGCTAACTGTATGGACTCAACAACGTGACTCTAGGGAAAACTAAATTACTTGGAATTTATCAAAAGGTTGCTCAGTTACTTAATCATTATAATGACTCACCTGCAATTTCCTCCAGCTTGTGATATCTGTGTTTGCATTTTACAGAGACTTGAACAATGATATGCACATTGATTATAACTGGATAGACTTTCCATTGGCATAAATGGGCAGGAAACCACAGGTTTTGGGGTGTGCACATTCAGGTAGCAGTACAGGGTCTATAGCTTAAACTATTCTGCCTGTAGAGAAGGGACTTTTTTCTACTCTGTATGTTCAGTAAGTAATTACCCTGTGGCCATTCACTGATTGAATACAAATCCAGCCCACAATTTAATTTGTGGGAGCATGATAGAAGCTGTTTTGTTACATTACCTATTATTGCTGATGTGCACGGTGGGGACTGTTATTTTATTGTCCCCAGTTTTAAAACAACTGTGTGGAGCATTTAGTGCTAGTGACAATGATTTCTAGAGTGTCAGAAACAGCATTTCTTTCTCTCATGTCATCTGGTCAAGGGTGATTTCCAATTACATTTTCAGTGACTGAATGAGAAGGAATTACATTTTCCTCCTCTACTCATGGTAGTGTCTTTTCCTCACTGCTAAAGGATGTTTCTGCATGATGATGATGTCTGTTAGAAGTGTTACAGTCCCTCAGCTAATACTTAACACTTATCTCATGCTTTTGTAGTTGTAGATCTCCAAAGACAGTAAATATTTCCACCTCTGTAAATCAGGCTGATAGAGGCCTAGTCAAGTCAAGTGACTTGTGCTGGAAATAAAACACACTCTTCCTGATGTTTATGAACTTGCCATCACCTCTAGCTTATTGTGCACCCCAGCTCAACCCCTTCTAAATGAATTAAAGTGGATGGAGCTCAGCACATCACCTACTCAAGTCCTTTATTCTTATCTATCTCACAGCAATATCTGATGGAAACAAGCTTTGACAGTTCCAACTGGAAAAACTAAGTCTTATGTGTTGGACAATATATAAGTTTTACACATCAAGACAGCTCAGAAATAAATAGGGAATTTGAGGAACAGATACAGTTAATCAATGTGCTTGAGCTGTAATTAGAGAAACAATGACCATAGCTACACAGCCCTGTGAAGCTATTTTCAAGGGCTGCTCCACTAAGGGTACTCCAGGCTAGATTGCTCCCTTGTGCTCACCTTGCCCAGGTCTGTGTCACCTTGGGTGTGCTCCAGGTGAATCCGAAAGGTGTGGAGCAAGTCTGAGCATGATACTCATCCTGCCAGCCAAGATGAGACAAAGTTGAAGAGAGCAGGAAGTGAAGGGAGAGGATGCTTGGGATCCTACTTGTTAGTAGTGGTCCACTCTCTGGATTTAGCCTTCTAAGCATCCTTCAGCATTTCTTTTTATCTGAGTCAGTCCCCTCTTCCCCCTATACCCTGCTGTGACACATGGGTAATCTCTTTGCAACACTGCGAATGGCCTTCCCAAAACTGTCTTGTGTATATCTCTTCCAGTTGAAGAAGAGGGTATGCAATCTCCTGCAGGCAGTGTGATGCCCATAGGCCATAGCTTATGGATGGGCTGTCTCTGCTAGCATGGCCCAGACAGCTCGCTAAGGTTCTGACACAAATGCAGAGCTGGGTGACATAAGAAAGCCCTTAAGAATGGGTGTAGTGTTGAGACCAAAGGTAGCTTCTCTCCAGCAGGCTCATAGTGGGCACCTAAGGAAGAGGATAAGTAGGGTAAGTGTGTAGTAATACTTTCATAGAAAATGCTTTCAACAACTAGCTGTCTAGGCAACTCCTGTATAGATTTTAACTTCCTTAATAGATTTTTTTTCTTTTTCCCAAGCTTTCAAAGTTTTTGCAAGTTTTCTGAATTTGTTCCATTGCTTTTTAAAGTATCCACAATAGCCTGTTGTGAGGAATACACAGCTGAACTCTATGTATATGTTTCCATTTGCTTGTTTTGAACCTGCCATCTGCTAGTTTTGTATAATGCCCACTAGTTCTTTGCATACAAGGGGAAAATGAAGAAATGTTCCCTGTTTTCTCCATAGCAACCATTTGATATATATGTGATTACATATGATGTTATTACCTCCTCTCCACAGTCTCTGTCTTTCCAGGCTGAAGTGTCCTTGTCTCCAGCCATTGCTCATACAGTAGTTGCTTCATGTCTTTGCTTCATATCAGTCCTTGTGGCCCTTCACTCTACCCTTTCTAATTCTACTATATCCTTTTTGAGATGAAAGGGCCTAAATATCCCAGAGCATAGTTACACCATGAGCATGTCCAGCCTGTGCTAAGGAGCATTTTAATGGGCCTGCAGACATGGGGATGCTGGACTACAGGATGTTGTCATGATTGTGTAGGTAGGCTATGCTGCACGTCTTTGCAGGATCTCTGTTGGCTGACATGCATAGCATATTCCAACTGGAGGTACCTGTACAAGGGTAGATGTGCCCAGAGAGCTCAAAATAAGGGACCAGTGCTTGCAAACTTTCCCACTTGGTGTAGCAAGGCACATGCTCACTTGGTAGGCTGAGGAGTCTCCATAGTCTGGAGAGAGTAGGTGGTGGTCAGAGAACGTGGCCTTGAGGGTGCTGCCAGGAGTGTCAATAGGACRGTGCAGCACAGCCAGCAGTACCTTCTCATTCTGAGAAATCGCTTTTGATATCGATCAGCAGTCTGTAAATCACTGCAGGTGCTGCTCTCTCTCTTCCATTTAATCCATTGGCTAAGTTAGTTGAAAACCATGCTTAGAAGTAGATAAAATGATTTAATACTCTCCACTGATCATGACGTAATGATGTCATGTTCCTTGCTGTCCTTGGGTGAAATATAGTACCTTTGATGTGTCCCTCTATTGAACAACTTCCTAATTCTTTCAGCTAGTTAGACAAGCATACTGAGTTTGCTTTTCTTTTGAAAAAGACAAGATAAGCGGAGGAAAACATCTCATGCCCGTGCACAATACTGTTGACTCCTCTTGACAGCTTAGATTTTACTTAGTAAAACAGACAATACTGTTAATGAGATCTGTGCTCTACAGCCCTGGCCTTGGAGATGGAGACCTGATCCACTGTGCCTAAAATGTCTTGCTCTCATTGAAGTTCCATTTTCATAAATACTTGGAGTAATAACACTAATTAGGCATACCATATTTTCTGCAAAGCATAGTATAAACTGGGGAAAAAAGATTGGTGATTGAAAGTAAACAATTAGCTCTATGGTGAATCAGCTGAAACTACTCAAGGCCCTTGTAAGAGTTATTGTTCTAAATTAGGTCTATGGTAAATCATTATCAACACTAGAATCATTAATGCCAATAGGACCTATGCAGCAAGAGGCCTGTATCTCCAGAAGAGAATGTACCCTTCATATGTCTTAGTTCTGAAAAAGAACTATTTTTTGGGAAGCTAATTTTAATCAAGAATTTATTTGATCAGTCAGGCATTTCTGATCACTTAGCAGAGACTATTAATAGCAAATCTTCATGATTTTAGGTACTGAGAAATGTATGTCTCTGCATTCACTGGAGTACTTGACACCATTAAAATTGATTCTGCTGCTGTACTCCCTTGAAGAGAACACCTTGGGCTGTGGGAGTGGACAAGCTCTTGGCTGACCAAGATCTGAGTGCTAGGCCTGATTCCAGGTTAGGCATATCACACCCTTTCTTCCGTGGCTTTGTTTCTTAATCTGTAAAATGAGACTAATAAATTTCTCTGTAGGAGAGAGTTAGAGCTATTGCTCAAACCAGCAGGAAATGTCTTTTTTTTCTTGAAAGTTAAACCCCCACAGCTAAGCCCCTTCTTGTATGATTCTTGCAGAATTATGGTGAGCAGCTAGCTAACATGGAAAGTCTCAATGAATCTGGATTATTTCCACTTGCCTGGGGCATGCGAAGCTCTCTGGGCAGCAGGATGCTGGGGTCTCTGCAGTGGTGTGGTGACCAGAATTTGTATAGCTGCAACGTTGCACCAAGGAGAGGCTTTGAACCAACCAGGTCAAAGAGGAGGAAAACTTTGGTGTGCTTTGCGAGTGAAAGCTCTTTAAAAGGATATGTACGGAGGGAACACAAGTTTTCGGGAAAGTGTTTTGAGTTAGTCATAGGCAAAGGCTGTATAAAGTCATTGAACCAGACATGGTAAACTAATCTTTAGGGATTGTTTYTAGCAGTACTGGAAACAGGTCCATCTGTTCCTCTGTTGCTGCAAGGAGGGGGTTTTGTGTGTGCGTGTGTGTGTGTGCATATAGTTTCGATCATCCTCTGCCTGCCCAGAATAATACTCTACATCTTTTTCCTACTATCACATGTGTGCTCTAGACATATATTTTCATATAAATATAATGTGGTTAAAGGGCTTCTCTCACTAACACAAACTTTGAAAATCAAAGCAGCGACTAGGAGCAAGTCACTGGGAGTTGCACTTTATTTTTCACCTCATATGACACCTGCAGACCATGCCCTTCCTGGGTAAGAGGCAGGAAGTCTTCATAACCAAGCGTGCTAGCTTCATGTTCATCCGTTCTGCACGCTATTAGTGTGACTTTCCTAAAAACACGCTGTACAGTTGTTTTGCGCTGGGGTGGTGGCAGGGGGATGGTGTGTGAGGTCTGGTCATAGACTGCGAACAGCAGCAATGAGATGGGTTTGTCTGTGATGCTGATGTTTGCACCGGTGAGGTTAGCAGTCTTGCAGTCTCACCTCTAAGTTATGAAAGGTTTTGTACAGTAACTTGTCAAATGAGTTTGCATCTGAGCTGATATTCACACAGATAGTCTGCCACACGTAGAAGTAGTTCTTTCACCAGACACGTACTTCTTTTGTAATAACCTGATCTCTGCCTCTTTTCCCAAGCATGGGATTGGCCTCTCAAAGCAGTTTTGTTTCAGCATCATGCCTTCCTCTGACTAGTCCTTCTAATCTGGCAGAATCAAACAGCTAGGACCATAATGGGGCCATTTTCTAATTTTCTCTCATAGCTGAATCTCTGTTTGCTCCAGACTGCATGAAAAGGTACTCCCCTCCTGTGTTTTCCTTGATAGAAGCAGCTTATTTGTATGGTCAAGAGACACAGACCCTCAACAACTCATGGAGATATATCTTTTAAAATGCCCCATGTGGTGGTTCTCACAATGCCCTACCCAGGAGTTTCTGTTTCTACCAGATGATGAGGGTAGCAAAATTTGCTACCTAAGGGATGTTGTCATCCCCCCATTGCCTGAAAGCCTGAGACAGCAGCTGGCAATTTGGTGGTCTGGAGCACAGAACTGGGAACTAGGATCTACCCCATCTCTCTTAGTGTTTCACAGGGATGCACAGCAGGGATAATTACGCAGGAGGGTGAGCCCACTGCTCTCAGTGCTGCAAGAGCACAGACTGCTCTGGCAGAAACTTTTCTACCAGAAGAAAATCTACCTCCGAAGGCTCTCTCATTAGATGCAGATGCTGGACCACTCTGTTGTGAAGAGGTTGCTCCCACAGCCCCTCCCTGCCCTGTGGTTTGTGGTTTATCAGGTCTGCTGGCAGCGTGGGGAGGAAACGCACTTGCTGCTCAGCCTGCCTCTCCGGAGTTTGCAGAGCTGGTCCTCAGATATGAGAAAATGTGTATGCTCGAGACAGCACGTTAGGGGCTGGGCCTTGTCAAAACTTGCCAAAGAAACCCCCTGGGCTCTAGGTGGCTACTCCTGCATATGCAGTCTCTGTACCTCAGCTCCTTCTAGATGTCGCTGTTAATGGCATAGCTATTTTCCCAGAGACATGCTAGTGGGAGTGCATGGTGGCAAGAGGGGGGCTTATCTTTTTAATACCTGCCCTTTATGAGCTGAGGCTGTACCAGTGCTAACAGGCTGTGAAAGATCTTGGCATCAACGTGCAGGGTAAATTTCAATGTATGGAATATCATGCAGGTATAGCTTCACCCACCATCCTTGGGTACTAAAGGGATGCATTCATCCACTTTTTAATTTTTATGTTACATCAGTGTCTAGCCTCAGACTACAAAGATCAAGGGAGTGAAGGAAGAATAGTGGACAAGACTGGAGGCTCTATTATGTTGTCTGTGCCAACTATATTGAGGAAATCTGGCCCTTTTGTAATTAGTGGTGACTTTAATCTGCCATGGCAGAAGAATACGGTCATTAATTTTACCTCTTTAACATGGAAACAGTATGACCAGTGTAGAGTCTGGGACAAAATGGGCCTTCAAACCCACCTGCCCCTTCCTAGGTCTGTTCTGATAAAGCTGCAACCCATGATAGTGACAATCCCACCTGGAAGAAAACACAAAATTGGATGGGAGAGCAAGCAGTTGGGTCAGGTGAGCCTCATGACAGTGAGAAGGAAAACCACCAAAAATCAGAGGCAGAAAAGGATACTTTCCTTGAAGACTTCTGATGTAAGGGAATGGCCTGAGATCTTTTTTCTAAATTGGGAACCTACACCTGCAACTGGTGCGTTGGAAGAAAGGGAGGAGGTAGGTCATTTGACTAACATAGTGTTTTGTACTGAATGGATTGCATCTACGGGTGTGCTATTTTGCCATGATCACTAAGCTTTACCATACTCTTGCTCTAGGAATGAATGAGCATGTTTATGCAAAGATACTTAGCATATTCTAGCAGCTCTTTATAAAGATCATTAYCTATAATTAGGTAAGTGTGCATAACTGTTATTGCTCTTGTGCTAAAAATTGCTGCAAATGGAGCTGAGGAGGGAGAGGATTATAATTTAGACATCAGATAATTGGACTTAATTTGCTTAAGAGAACTACTAGTTGTGGCCACTTGAAACAGTAGGTCTTAAGATCAGGAATAAAATGTTTTTCTAAAAGTATTTAGTGTTGCTGTTCATATCGGTGTCAATATTTCCATTAGAGATAAGTGGTTTTGTGACTGAAACTTAGCATATGAAAATGTCAGTCAGCTCACTGCTGAACATAATGCTCTTGATTTTGCCTTTTCTCACAGAAGTCTGAAATTAGAAGCAGTCTGACATTTCCTAAACCCTAGCCAGTTCTCCTGAACTATTTTGAAATTCATTTGCCCCTTTCAAACTGACCAGATTTTCAGGCATGGTTTAGAGGCGCATATGCTACTCCTGTGGTCATAAGCATGGTAATAGTGAATTCAGATRTAGTTAATAAGGTATCTGTGAAGTTAGTGCATGTTGCCTGAAGGCTGAAATTCACCTTTGGGCAAAAGACTGGCACTAGGTCTAGATATCGCCAACTGTTTTGTAAAAGGCTGTGCTGTCATTACTTGGTTTCAGAAAGGAATTGCTAAGTGAATGTAACCATCCACATCACCATCTGCGGCATCGTGTTGGTACCCAGCTGCCATTACATTTCCTGCATCTCAGATGAGGGACCGGCCTGGACTAGCTTAAAGGGCACAGAGAGCCTGGCACGTGCATGGGGTGACTGCAACACCTGCAGAGTGTTAGTGTTAAAATGTGCGTGATGTAGGGTCACCCAGTACTTGTGTCAGTTTGGGTATCTTTCATATTGCCTGCCCATGGACCGTGAGTTTAAGTGTAGTGCAAACTTTTTCCGGATGTCTGCAAGAGCATGAATTTTGCCCCTACTCTCTGGATCCCCAGTTTGTAGCCTGTTCAAATGTCTTTTGGAGGATCATGATATACTTCCCTCTTTTCCAGAAAGAACACACTCAGCTCTCATGCTTTCAAAGCAGTTATTTCTTAAATGCCTGCACTGTATTCTCAGTTTTGTCACTGAAAATTTATCCGGATTCATTTCTGCTTTCTGTGTTGTCTCCAGCAAGATCTGACAATTCTGGAGTTGGAAATCAGCTGTTTGTCTTGGGGTTGATATGTGAAATGAAAAAAAAGCTTAGCTGTGGTGCTTATACAGAGCTGACACTGTATAATATTTGGGGCTTAGTGTTATCCTCCGGGTGTGAGTCAATGCTGACTAAACGGTTGTTCCTTTGCTTGGGTTGCTGTGCTGTAATCTAATGACTGAAGTATGTTGGCAATATGGACTGATGGACTCCAAGGACTGGCCCGTAGTGGATACCCAGTAATCCATGGGGATGCTGGCCTTCTGTAGGCTGAATCTCTGCAAGCTTTGTGCAATAGAAACTCATGTTTCTAACTCCAGAATGAGGAAGAAATCCTGTGAACACAAATCTGGATTTTTCAATGGACATTATCCCCAGGAAGGGATCTATTTGGACCAAAGCTCTGCCACATGATATGCAGTCATGGCACAAAAGCCATGGAGATAGCAGAACAGTATTCTCCCCGGTGCCTTTCCCACCAATACTGCAATTATGCATAAGGCCTGGGCTTTAAAGATACTTCACCAATAAAATTTTGTTGGTGTCTTCAAAGTCACGGCTACTAACCCTGAAAACTGGAGCTCTAAGCAAGCACACAGGAAGGGGGATGGAGGTTCCTTGTCCCACCGGTGCTGAGCTAGCTCTGCTCACAGGGTGGATATTATCCAGCAGAACCTACAGTTTACTTCTCCTTGTAGGTATCTTGCCAACTCAGCAAACCTTAAACGTGTCCTCAGAGCATGTCTTTTGTAAAGGCTATGTAGCAGGCAGGCAGGAAGAATGGAAACCTGGTAGTTAAAACCATCCCTATCAGGTTCAAATCCCTCTTACTGATTTAAAGCAAGAAGTTGAACCTTTGTCTGTGGAGCATTATGGGGTGAGGCTTTCTTAATCTTCTGTGTTGAACTCTGTASAAATGGCTTACTCGGAGGATCTGAACGTCAGTCTCTTATGTCTCAGATGAAAGCCCTCTTCAGCAGGTTATAGAGCCAATCTCCAAATAGATGTGGAATGATGGAAGAAGAGGTGAAACAGCTCCAGCTGAAAGCCCACCCCAGAATGTCTGAAAGCCTAAGTGGAGATATGTTCAAGTCTGCTCCAGTTTAGGCAGAAGAAGAATCTCCCATGAGTCACCAGGTAAGTAACCAAGGTGATTTCTATGCAAAGATAATTTTTTAAATACTGTCTTCTGCAAAAATTATATGAAAGTCTTCTGAGAATATACAGTCATGCTCTGCGTGTATGTGCTTGCCAGCCTTCCTCCCCCATTCTCTGATAGCTTTAAAATCCATTAGCTAATTTCAACCAAATCCAGCAAAGGGAAAGAAATCTCAAGGATATCAAATTCCCTCAGTGGGCCTTTATGCTGTATAGCCTGGAGACCCTGCATGGCTTCTGCAGCCAGTTGTTTGCTCCATGAGCAGAGTTTGAAAGGCATTGCTGCAAGTCAAGATACAGCAACTGGACAGCCAGAGAGTTCATGAATACTAGCTAAGCAGTCATACATACACTGATGATCCGTTTGGCCTCTTAGGCCATGTCTGCACTGCTGCTGCTGTGCCCATGTTTTATCTGTTGGCTTCTACAAAGAAGATCCCAGGTGTGAACTAATATATATGCAATTGGCTGGCAAGGGGGCCAAGATCCAGGAGTTTAGTATAGTTTAGCACAGGGGCTAAACTATGAGATAATGGAGACAGCTGTTATATACCTGAAGCATCAACTCTTTCTTCTGTCTGTCTCTCCTYGCTAGCTTAAGTAAATCCCAACTTAGCTGATTTCCAGGACTCCTTTCTTTAGACAATTAATGCTCCATGGATACTGCATGTGCTTGTGGATGAGGATTCCACTAGAAAGCAGGGTGCCTAAGAGTTAGACATTACAAAAATAAGCATTGAATACTTTTGAGGACATAGTCTAAAGTGGATGGTGGGATGGAAAGATGTCAACATAAACACTTAATTTAGAAAAGAAGCTGCATAATCTTTTTTTGCAGCAATGATTTCATAATGAGTCTTACCGCCCTGATTAGGTGTRGCTGTGGCAGGGAATTCTTCATCAGCCAGCCCGAGCTATTGCAGTCTCATAGAGAAATGATTGAAGAAATAAGATAACTGTCTACTCAAGAACCACTGTGTGTTACCATCACCTGGGGAGAAGGGAGATACAACTGAGTATCCATCTGCAGTAGTTATTGTTGGCTTATTGGCTTGATTATTCTCCTTGTATATGTATTCACTCAACAGATCACAGCAACCCCAAAGAAGTTAATTACGTGTATTTTAAAATTCCCTAAGTGTGTATTTGCATAACTAGCATTTTAAAATATTCATAAATACATATTTGCTTGATAGATTGTAGCGGCATCATTTGCAGCTTCAAAAGGGACCTTCATTTAATCAAACCAGAAATGGTAATAATTTCTTGAGGCTCAGATATATGATCAACATATTGTTGCACAATAAATATATCGAGCATCAGCTGGGGCACGGTAATTGAGTCCATGCTCCTAGCCTATGGCACATGTGAGGAAACCCGACCCAGCTTAACCCCTTATCATGGTGGTTTAGCTGAGTCCTCTTTGCATTTACTGCAGACAGAAAGCAGGCTCCTAAATAGTTGCCATGGGTCAGCTCATTTGGGGTAAGTGGATCATACATCTTAGCCCTCACTTGCTGGCTTCGATTTCCCACTTACAAGCAGTCTTGCAGGCCTGCTGGTGTGGATGTTGCAGGAGAGGGTGCGTGTCCGCACAGCACTTGGCACCCTATTGCCTTATAGGAAATATCTGTAGGGCTAGGAAACAAGACTGAGCGCTGGACCCATGATCAACTGTGCTGCTTAACTCATTCTCTGGCTCTGCTTTGGACTGCTTCAACTAGCTGTCTCCAAGACACAGCCTTGGCAGAGTCCTGGGAACAGCACATACTGCCCACTGGGAGTGCACCGGGTGTGGGTGCCTTCACCCTATGCAATCCCCAGCACTATCTCAGAGGGCTTTGTATCCTCAAACATGCCCTCATACCTTCATGCCACTCCAGAAGTATGCAACATGGACTTTTGGTGCCATATTGTAAAAACACCACTCCCCTGAGGGGGAGAAAAACCCTCACTTTATTTCAGACATTTTGAGTTAAGACAAGCATGCAAAATACTACCACTGTCATAGGGGAACTAAAATGGTGGAGATCCAGGGTCATGTACTATGTAGTATAAGCATAGCCTGTTTGCTGTAGAGGGGCTAGTCCCAACCAGTGTGACAGTGTCTGTGACATTTGGGCTCTCTCCTATGTAGCAGTATAGATAGAGCTACTAAAGTCAACAGCAGCTGAGGGAGCTTTTAACTCAGACACTGACTGATCCCCGTTCTCTACACAGTCTGCCTATGTGCTTATTTAATTGTGTTTGCAGGGAAGTAGTCCTGACTGTCTCCAAAGTGAGAGAAAGGAGAGCATAATTTTTATTCACGCAAGCAGATCGTGACCAGGTGTTACAACGAACAGGGCTTTTTTCCCCCCCTTTTCCTTTGCATTGCTACATGAAGAGTGTTTGCAGTATCAAAGCAGGAAACCTCAAAGAAGGGCCACGAGGAAGTTAACTCCTTCTGAGTCTGCCTGCGTGGTGGTGAGTCAGAAGCAAAGGGTGGTCCCTTCACAAGCAACCGAAAAGGAAAAAAGAAAGACAACAGCTGTCCCCAACAGCTGGGTTTTGAGATCAAGTGCAGGAAGAGAGGCGCGTGTGTCCATAACACACAAGAAATGCCGGTTAGTGCTCACATGTAACAGCCTGAGTGCTCATGGCTCGGAGTAGGAAGCGGGGCCTCTAAAAAGGACTCAGAAGTGCTGCGCACCATGTGGGTCCGGCGGGGAGCCGGCRGGGAGCCAGCGGAGGCGGCAGGCAGGGGGACAGTGGTTTCGGAGGAAGGAAAGAAGGAAGCAGAAAGAGGGAATGATTCACATGCGTCGATGTCCCTGGTGCTATATGGCACCCAGAGGAGCTGGCGTTTGCCTGGGAGGAGGGAGGCCACCAATGGGAAAACAATGATCTGAGCTTGTGTGTGATCTGGTCTCACCCAACCACATCCCTGTAACCCCATTTTGCCAAGTCAGTGTGGGACATGCGCGTTTTAGTTTTTCTGCTGGGTGATATTGCATAAACTGTGGCATCTACACGAAATCAGACCCTTCCTGCCTTGGCAGGTGGAAGGCAAAGATTTGAAAGTGAAGCCTGCCTAGCAGAATAGATTGCTGCCCCCAAGGTCAGCCTTATGCCCCTGCACTTGCATTTTGAAACTCTTCACAGCATTTCGTCTTAATTGAACTGATCTCCTCACTTTAATCGTTCAAGGCAAATTCATTCTGGGGACCAAGTTTGTTATGGGCTCAGTAATTGGTGGCTGAATTTCATTTTGAGCAATTATCGTGATTTGGTTCATTGCAAATAAAAGCCAAAATACAATTAAAAATATACAGTTTTATTTAAAAATGGTACTCCTTTCTAACACCAGCTCCTGCCCATTGGAGCACCCCATGTAGCCAGCCACTTATTTTGGAAACACACAAATTCCAGCCAATCAGAACAACCATTTGATCTCTGAAAAACAAATTAACTTTTTACAGTAGCTAAAAGCTAATCTTAGTGGGTATCTCATTTAATATGTTTTTGTCAGGAACCTGCTGGTCTTTTAAACCTCACAGCAGAGAATGGTGGAAGATCCCCAGATATCAAGGTATCTGTCACTTGTATTTCACTGCTGATAGTTCCTTTCCTCAAGGATTAGACCACCTTTGTTTTTAATTGAAGCTGTAAAGAAAACGTACCCCTGCAGTTTTGGATGAGTCAAGAATGTGGTGGCAATGAATGATTAATATTAATTCTTGCTTCAATGGTACTCAAATAAACACCTTGCATCAAACAGGGAAAGAAGCTTCACGTAGAACAGGCCTTTAGTGAGGAGTAAAGAGCAGAAGGGAATACTGAAGTGGATTGTTTTTTTCTGTACTAGTTTGGTATCTAGAAGGATAAGCAGGAAAGGAGTCTAGTGATGGATAAGAGAGCTGAGAGTTATCAGCGCCATTAATTAATCTTTGAATTCTCACTTGACTGGCTTCCCTTTGAATGTTCCTTTTATAATTTTCATGTGGTCGAACTCTTATGGAAACAAGGAGCCCTGACCCACCTAGCACTGTCAGACCTGCAGCTGGGCTGGTTTTCACCAAGGATTTAGATAACAGGGTTATCTTTATCATTAGCATGTAACCAGGGTGCAGGATGAAAGTGTGCATACTTATTCTTTGTAAAATGAGTTATTAACTAGCCCTTATTAGGATAACGAACTGGCTCTGGATGACCTCATGGTGGGAAGGAAAGAGTGAGACTAATTCAGTAATGTTTCTTTTTCATTTTTTCCTAGCTATCAGTGCCAGGGCAATTTTTGCTGTTCAGCTACAAGGAAGACAGGACAGTTAGGAGTCCTAGACTTATTTACCTTTAGTTATGTTTTCAATCAATAAAATGTCTAGCTGTCTAGCTGTAGTTTCTAGCTCCATTTATCACTGAGAAATAGACTCTCATGACAATGTACACATTGCTAATGGCAGTGTTTCTCTGAATCACTAGTCATATCCAAACTGAAATTAAATAATTCTTCTTTCCAATTTTTCCTTCTTATGGCCTTATGATTTGGGTAAAAGAACATGCCTGGAGGGTTGAGGACTCTCTGTTTACCCTACATTCAGATCTAGCCTCTTTCTTTTTTGTGATAAAAAGAGGTGGTTGGGATGGGATGAAGGGTGAAGATGACAGGAGAGATGCACTCAGACCTGAGGGGACATGGCGGTCCCAGTGCCTGAAAAGAAAAACTTGGCCCGGTGCTTGCTCCACAGTCAGGCTGCTTCACTGCTGCAGGAAGCTCATTCATCCAGAGGGCGGCTCTCCCAGCATCCCAGAGCCATGCTTCCTCCCAGCTGGATACCCCCCAGGACACATGGGCAGCTGGCCTCTTGGCAGCCCTCTGCGAGGTAAACACCAAAGCTGCTGCAGCCTCAAATATTGACTTTCAGGGGTGCAGTGAAAAATAAAGGCAGTCTAACATCCAATTAAAAGAACCACAGGCTGAACTCCACTGACCCTATGATTGCTTGTCCTCTGTAGCACAGGAAGGTTGGGTTGGGTTTCATGGATTAGGAGATGCTGTCATAGCCTCTCCAGGCCACAGCCTCGGTGCTGCAAAATGAAGGGGTCTAGCATGGAGTCCTGGCTGCAGTCAAACATGGGCCTTTCTTAATGATCATGTCTCCAGTGTGTGAACGCTACCAGTGGGCTGACCAAGTTCCTACTGCCAGAATACAAGAGGTTCAGTCTAAAACATGAGATGCATTATTTAAGGATAGTTTTGCCTTTGCTTTTCTTAGGTCCTGGAGAGGAATCTGCAGGGGAAGGCACATGCAGGCATGTACTTGTGCCCAGGCACACACCCACATGAGTGCCAGCAAGAGCCAGAAAGTAGACACCTAGTTAGGCATTAGCTCAGTCTTGCAGGATTGCTGTGTTTTCCAAGTGCTGAAGAATCCCAAAGAGATGAAAAGTCCTTTCTGTACTCTGGAGTCAAACTCTAAACTTTCTTAGAGGTTATTTCTTAGAATAACTTATGGGTCTTCCCACTCTTTCATGGGTTCCTGTGTCCCCTAATTACCTCCATGCACTGCACATTGCATTAAGGTGCCTCACTAAAATGCTCTGTCTGCATCCCAGTGTGCAGTGAGCCCTGACTGCTTCCTATCTAATTTTGGACTCTTAACAGAGGGGTCTAAGTTAGGTGCCTGGATGCTCCAAGTTTTCTCTGTCAACAGTGGCTGAAGAGTGAGATCTGTGACAGCAGTGCAGATCCTGGGTGGGCTGGAAATATCTGTTTCCCAGCACTGACTACTGAGAAGCGATGAGGCACTTCAGTTATGTGCCTGAGTTAGAGGGGATGAATCCAAGCACAAGTCCCCTGGAAGTCTGGTGTGGAAATGCTGAAAATCACTGCTGTATTCAGCTGCTTTCATATGTAGTTTGCTTCATGTAACAACTGTTTCTTTCTTGGAGTTGTAGGATTTTCCTGTACATTATAGCATCTCTGTACATGTTTGAGCTTTCACACAAGCATAGGGCTTGCTGGATAATGGAAGCAAAAAAATTGGTGGCTCAGTGGGATCTCTCAGCCATCATTTGGAGGAGGGCTGAGTGAGTGCTAGGACCTGAACAGAATAAAAATTTTAATGGAGGAATGTGACTGAGACTTGGAGTTTGTTTTTCTTTTTCTTTTTCTTTTTTAACTCTCATTTTCTGGTTTCCATGGAAAGCTCTTTTAATAGAGTAGGATAACAGCTTCAATATTTTTCTTACAAAAGTTAATGAAGAAATAAGATGCACCTCTCTCTTTCTTTTTGAGCCAGGAATCTCAAGCATGTAAAATTGCTTTATCCAAAATGGATTGAGTGGTTGGTTCCTCCCAGCCTTTGTTTCCCTGAACTGTGAAATGTGCACACCAAATAAGAGCTGCTGGTCAGATCACCACTGGAAAAGCTTTTTCTCTAGTGCCATTAAACAACTGCTCTTTTTTTGGTATTAGAACAGTAATACACAAAATAAGCACTCATTCACTAGCCTGCCTATCACTAAAGTGATGCGATTATGTTGCGGGGGGGGGGGAGTTTAAATTACAAGCTCAGTAGGCTTTCTTGGAAGCTTCTTCTTTTGCTCATTGGTAGTAACAGCTTGGAATATATATTTGGTCTAATCCAGTCCAATCTAATCTGTTTCACAATGCCATCTGGATCTCATCGGGAGCTGGATGCTTTCAATATTTGATCCAGACACATTTTTGTTCTTAATGGCTATTCTTCAAGAATTAAGTATTTTACAGATGTGCTGATTCCAGTTCATTCCTATTCATTCTGTGAAAGATACTCAGGGACAGTCACCAAGATATTTATTGCCTCTAAGGAGCCAAAAGCTAATTGAATCGGAGCCGGTTGCTATCGGTTATTGCCTTGGGAGTGGCTCAGAAACATTCCTAAATCTTTTGAGGATGGCATAGTCCTGACCAAATGTTAGTGCTAAATATGCACCTGGTGGATTTGTATGACAGCACAGCACTATCTCAAAGCATTTTTGAGTAGCTGCTCTATCTCAAAGTAGATTATCCTACATATTTGGCAGAAAATATTTCTAATGGTAAGGTTAGTTATGCCCTGGCATAGGTGGCCTAGGGAAGTGATGAAATCTCCGTCACTGGAGGTTTTTAAGAACAGGTTAGACAAGTGGTTGTCAGGAATGGTTGATGTATAGTCAGCTCTGCCTTTGGGCAGTACTAGAGGATCTCTTGAAGGCTCTTTGATTTTTCTGATCACTGAACTCAGAGCTGAACTATGAACTGATCAATAAGAAATCAAAATTAGGCAATCGAGAATTAAAGCACAATTCTTTTAAAGCATTTCATTTAAAAAAAAAAAAACTGAATCACCAGGGAAAGAGGCATCTGTGAAGGTACATACTTAGAAAGTTAGGTATAAATATGAGGAACSCTCCCCCACCCCTAAACAAATTGGGGAAAGCCTAATACTGTCTAGAAACTTCATTTATAGGGCTTAAGGGAGAGATATGCAGTCAAATAATGTTTTTTGAGACAGCCTGTTAAGCTATATTTAAGTTACGTGGGGATACCTGCGCTGCATCTCATACCCAAAGCTTTCAGATATAGTGGGCCAAGTGTTCCTGAGTTGCAGAGCCATCATTTAAGACAGAGCATGATTGAGACAAATTTATTTCACGGTCTCCTATATACGAGACTCATGTTTGAGATATATAGAAGGAATTAAATTATTTCGCGTACCAAGAAACTACACCAACTTAAAGGCACCAAAATGTGATATTGAAATACAGAACTGAGACTAATTAAATAGTAGATGAGGTAAAATTCACCTTGTACAGAAAATCATTGGGTATCTTGTGCTAAAGTATGGTCCTTTCCTCATCCCAGTGCATTGGCTCATTCTCACCTTCATCCAGTGACAGCAGAGCTTCAAGTCTCACAGTGCACTGTGTCCTGTGTGGACCTCTAGTGTACTTGTCAGTGGGTTTAAAGTCTTGCTCAGGAATGTATCAGGTATTTTTCCAGAACACTGTGTTTATAAACAGTGTTCTTAGCAATATACATCAACCATTGGACTAATCCTACAGCCAGAATTAATTTTAGTTGTATAAACTGTAAAGGTCTTCCTAGATTACCGCATTTATACTTCAAGCAACGGATGCGTCTTGCTTTGCAACCTCCAAATAAATTTAAAAAATCATTAGAACAGAAGAAAGAGCATTTGGAACCATTTATCTTCAGTCTGTTTCACTTCACAAGTCTTTTAGAGTGAATTAATGTCTTCTCTAATTTGAAGAGTAGGCCTCCAAACAAGCTTGAGCTCCATGCCGCTTGCCCCAGCGTTCATTACCCAATGTCCTGGTCTTGCGATGGAAGGGAAATTGCAGCACCAGGGTGGAAGATGACCCTGAGGAACCCAAAGAGCTCTACGCTGGCTTGCTGCTGCATGGAGGAAAGCTGTGTGGATTCAGAAAGCTGCGTGGATTCCTAAGGCTGCATAGGCTCTGCTCCAAATATTCTGCCTTTCCCTGAGTGCAGATTTCTCTCCCTGCAGTGATCCCTGAAGTCCTGCTCTGGCAAATCCCTGTTCAGGTGTAGACACCCTGACTTCTACAGGGGCTCCTTGTACCTGCTGCCTAAAATGAAAGCTCTTCTTACCCATTCCCTGACTCTGCTGCTGGCATGCCCTGTAAGTTCCCATGTTCCAGACACCACCAGGACCTCCCAGGCTACCCTCACACCCTGGGCCCCTTGTCCAGAGACCCTTTCCCTGTGGCCTCACCTCTCCCCTCCTAGAAGACACCTGGTGCAGCGTGGTCTCACTTAGCTGAGGACCTTCCTGGGAGATCTGCACACCCTGTGCCATGGCTGGTGCCAGCAGCCCTCGCTGGCTGGAGGAAGGTGACAGATGGGGCTGGTGCATGGGTGGCTGCAGCATCCACAGCGTGTGCCACTCCTCGGTCCTGCTGGCTCCATGCTCCCCGCAGCTTCACATAATCCTTATGCTCTTCAGGGAGCTGTTGGGAGAAGGAAAAGGGGGACAGAAGATGAAGTTTGGAGGGACTGCTCCTGGGGCTTCGTTCTTCCCCTCCTTCACCGTTGTGAGGACCATTAAACTAGAGACTCCTTTCCTGTGGTTGTTGTTTTGCTTTGGCATCTAAGATCTTTGGCTTTCTGTACAAATGGTATTTAGATTGATAGTATGCATAATCTCTCATTATTTGTTCTGTTTTAAGATGGAGGCACTTAAAATATTTCTCTCAGGGTGTCAGTGACCCTCTTTCTATTTTATTGGAAAAATGTTTCTACATACTGACAATGTCATCTCTATTGCACTGATTCCTAAGGTTCTTTCCCTGGTTCTTACTTGGTCTTTATTCAGACCTCCCATTGACTCATCGAAATCAATGTGAGCCAACACTTTATTTTTTCCTTTCATATACTTTTATACCTTTGAGGAGTGATTGTACAATGAAACCACTCTGATTAGGTCAGGCCTAAATGTCTCTACAAAGCTCAAAACTGTGGAGCACCAGATCTGATGGGAATTTAGCTGATTAGTGGCTAAAGATGTCAGGGTTTGGCATGAAGTGGATAACCAATCTTAAGAAATGGAAATTAAGTGTAATGCTAAGAAGTACTGTTGCAATACTGGAAAAAAATATTTTAGATGCATCCCTCTTAGCTGAGGAGTGTGAAGACACAAGGGGTAACATCACATGTGCTCAGTGTCTCGTGAGCAGGGTGTTCTGATCCTGGCATTGAATTAGACCAGGCCCCTAACAGACTGCACTTTGGATCATGAATTTTTGTAACCAGTGCATCTGTGGACCAGCTTCCTCAGTCATTCATCTGTTACAAATATAGTTCTTAATGCTGTGAGATTTAAATCAGGAGCATTTGGGGGATTAAAGAGGAAACTGATCTTTTTATATGAAGGAAATTTGAAGTTCAGCATGATCAAAGAGATGGATGTGGTTCTACTCAGTTTTATATCCTGTACAACTTGCTGTAATCAATGTAATAACTATGGTAAGAGGTGATAGATTTGTTTTACAATCTGTTGCTCCTGTAAGCAGCTGATCAAGGAATGCAATTTGCAAAGGTCATTGAAATGAATCCAAATGCTTTTATAGATTATGCATAATTATTGCTTTCAATTAGCAAGCAGATCTGGGCTATATTTAAGGTTTAGATCAATTGGATTACTTCCTCCAGCTCTTCTTGCATGTCAAATTCTATCCCCTAAGAATCACTTTTGTCTCAAACCCATTCCTATAGGTTGCAATAAATCTGTCAGCCTCAGTTTTCTTGCTGCCTTTCAAATCTTTTGAACTTAAGGCTTTTGTGGAGTGTGTAAAGCTTTGACACAAAGATTTACTGAACCCGTGTAAAGGGGTGTTCTGGGTACCAATAAAGACATGTGGGAGTGAGGACAATAGCAAAAGTTCAAGAAGGAAATAAGAAGTGGAGGGAAAATGTAACTGAAGATCTAGATCAGGAGGCAAACAAATTAGAATGACTGCAAGGAAAGAAAAGTAAAGCTTGTGCAAGGGGTATGTGTGCACGACTGGACAGAAACAGGAAAGATGGTTTTATAGCTAAGGCCACTGTTGGGTCTGTGTCCTGCCACACAGTTAGTGCAGCTGGTTAGCTCAGGTACATAATCTTTCTGTGCTTCAGTTTCCTATCTATACAACAGGGATGATAAAACCTTGCTACTTCACCAGAATGCTTTGCAGCTAGTTCTTGCTATTTAGAAATGAGGTGGGGAAGATGCAGCTCCAGTGTGACAGGAAGAAAGGAAGAAACAACCAGGACAGAACAGAGAGAAAAAGGAGAGAATGAAAATTTGGGAAGACTGGATTAAGCCAGGCCAGGGGAAACCTGGCTGTTTCAGCACCCTCATTACCGATTCTTCCTCCAAAGATATTCCACATGCTTAGTGTGGCTGACTTGTAGGGACAGCTGTTTTGGGGAGAGGGACAGTGGGAAAGTCAGGGCACTGAGCGGTTTGGCTTCTGCTTTACAATTTTCCAAACTCCTGTCAAAAGTGGGGACACTTAACAGAGTATCAAGGCTGTGGCTCTCCCTCAAGGATCTTATGGATTTAACTATTTGCAGCACTCAATCCTTGTTTCTTTTCACTAAGTGCAACCAGTACAAGATACGGTTGTTGTTTCCCTCTATCGGCCCCCAAATTCCCTTTCAGCTGACACTGAAGATCAGCTTCAAGCTCTAAGCTTGTAAAGTCTTTGAGGAAAAGCCTTAATGAGGATCTGATCCTTTTAAACTCTGATCTACTTACTGTTATAGCAAAATTTCTATTTTGGATGCTGCAAGCAGATCAAGTTTGCATGTTTGAAGGTGGCATCATTCTGTGGACAAGAAGTGAACTCCACCCTGAAGGTTAAATAAATTTTCATACATAAATAAAAACATGAATAGAGCCTATGTAAAGCAGCTGGCTTTATTTCAGAGGACTTTGGGAGCTAAGCCTGGGGAACTACAGGAATACAGAAAGGTTTTTTTCCCCTCACTTTATGTTTACCAGTCAAACAGTAGTAAGAGATCTGAGGCCACAGTGGTGTAGTCTATTCAGCGTCTTAGGAGGGAAGAAGGGCAGAGAGGGCTGGAAACCATGGACTCAGTCATGATGAGTCTTCTGGAGTTGCAGAAGCATTTCCCAAGGCATGATCGAAACCTCATAGACTCCACCTCAGTGATGGCAAAGAAAGGAAAAGATGAGTCTTAGGAGCCAACACTTTAATTTCATCTATTGCTGCAATTTCAGTGTTTTGTGTGCTTTTATCACCTCAGAGTCAGCCTTTGCTGTTAGCTGAATCCATGTGCTGAGTTCCAAACAGTGTTTGAAGACTGTCTCCCCACTGCTGTTGTCACACACAAGAGGTACCTTTGCCCATTGTGGAGCATGTATGCATGTGCCTGTACAATGAGTGCTTGTAGAAAAGAACTATTCGAGAGCCTGCAAATATGGACATGGCTGATTTACAGTCTTTGCCTGAATCCCCCCATGCTTCCTTTAAGAGAAGGAAGAAAGTTGCTTGCTTTCCTGGCTGTAAAACTGTCAGTYGTTGCATGGATCCCTGTGCTGCTGTTTGGCTTGGCTGGCAGCCTTCTGAGTCTGAAATGCTACCACTGGCAAGCCAGGTGTGAAGTGAATTTGCCATGTTCTACTTAATGGGGTGTTACTGTAACTTCAAACCCTTGTGGTGACCACTTGTAGGTTAACACCCTTCAGTAACCAACCCAAATACAAACATTAAGCAGAAGAAATGTTAAAATGTGATTATGAGCCATGGTTTTGTCCARTTAGCAGGCTCTGCTTCAGGATTGACTTAAGTGGCTTGTCTATATAAGGATGTATTAGTCACTTTCTTTTTTTTCTTATTTTGACCATAAAAACAACAGTTGTGATGCTCTGTGGTCAGCATAGACAAGGATGACTCATGGCTAAGCATATTTAAAGCTCCACTAGAAAGCTTATGCATGATCCATCTGAGACCCTCTCCACCTCTTCCCCCTCATTCCAGACAACCAGAGCCAAAAGCACCTGTCGCATGCTACAACTCAAAATTCTTCAGTGATTCTCTCCATATGTCTTAGTTTTGAGATGGCCAGGAGATATCAGCTGCTCCTGCCTACTCTTTTGGGACCTCATGACCTTTACAGTACTAAGATAGTGATAGAGAAGAAACTTCTGTGCAGCAATGCTGTGAGTGGGCATAGGAGCTGTTATTGCTGAGCAAGGATCAGCTCACACATGGTAACTTGGTCCTGGGAAAGGTGGCAGGTCCTGAAGGTGTGGGAGCTGGGTGGGCTCGGAAAGTAGGGAAATGGGGCTGTGGACATGGAGATGTGAGAGGCTGGCCATCAATGCTCCTTCTGTGGAGTAATCGGAAGAGGAGCTGGGAAGCAGGAATCAAGTGACTGAGGATGTTTTTGGAGCAGTAGGGTTTGGGAAACGAGAGTAGCAGTAATCTTCTTACACATGGCTTGGGGGACCTGGGCTGGGAAGCTGGCATTTGTAGAATGAGGAAGAAGATGGATTGGGACTCCAGGGGGGTAGGCAGGACAGAGGGAAAGGTTATTATCCCACGACCATTGGCTAACCCTAATCCATAGCTAAACCTGTGTAGAATTGCCTGGAGCCCACTGGAAGCACTCTGCCTGGCTGAGATGTGTCTGCCTATGCACACAACTGGATGTTGTACAAGGAGCTTGGCATTGCCTGTGAATTAGGCCTGAAAAGCTGGGACTGTATGTACCACTGCCCTCTTCTTAGTCCTGTCACCATGTCTGCCCCCCTCCTGCCGCTTCAGTAGTCTCTGGTTATCCTGTGTTATCTGAAACTGGCACACCTGAATGGCTTGCTGAGGACTCTGTTGAATGGTGGCTCACAGCCTGAGTGACATCTGCAAAGGAAACTATACCGGGAATGGATTTGAGCCCCACTGATGACAGAGAAACAATAAGAAAGAGACACATTATTGTTTAAAATGTGTGGAAAACACAGCACAATGAAATTCAGTGTAGGTAAAAATAAGCCAGTTCTCTAGAGGTAATGTAAGGACTTCTCCCACAGAAAGGAGAAACTGGTGGAGCAGTAAGCTTGAAAAACTGGAATGGGGGACAGATAAGGGAGATGAGACAGCCCTGATGAGCCTTGCCTGACAACTGATCAAACATGTGATTAGGTCCTGTAATCTATAGCACAAACAAGACAGGCCAATGAACTATTTTAGCTGAAGAATCAGAAGCAGTAAGTCACAAAGAAGGAAAGTGCTGGTTTTGTATTCTTGGCTTCAAGCATAGAATGGACTCGACCCATACTGTGCTATAAAGTACAGATGAACATGCACACAGAGCACATCAGAAGAATGCTGAGGCTGCAAAATTTAGCATGTCCAAAGTAGACCAAGAATGAAGGCTCCTTCTGCATCTTTAATTCAACTATAATTTACTGTGCTCCCTTATGTCTATGTCTTGGCACATTCTTTAACTTCCTTATAGTGGGCTCAGACGCACTGCTTAATTCAGTGTACAGGATCAACACATCCTTGTGCTTTGTCCTTTGAAAAAACTGACTACTTGTTCCCATCCATTTCTCCATGCCCAGCCAGCCTCATACTCTCATCTTCAGCTTTCCTATCCCAAGTCATTGTTTCCTCGCCCAGCAAGTCCTCCATTGACTTTCCATTGCAAATTCTCCAGTTGGCTTTGGCTGGAAAGAGACATTCCTGCTTGCTGTTGTAGCACTTTCTTCTTGCCACCAGTTTCCTCTTCTCTTTCTTCATTCTCTGCCTCCACTTGTCCTCCTTGATGTTTATCCGGATTAACTCCATGGGCCAGTCTCCCTCTGGGGTTTCTTGTCCAATGGCAATGTCCTGCGCCTGTGTCAATCTGCCCAGTTAGTCCCAGTTCTTCTGTCAGGTTGTCCTTTATCTTTCCTTCATCCATTGCTTTCACAGTCAATGATGGAAGGTGAGGGGCTCTCCCAGGCTTGTCCAGTCTCAGGCTTTTCTGTCATTCTTTGGCTTCCAGTTGTTCCTCCTGTTTTTCTCTGTGCTTTCCATTTGTGTCTCCCAGTCTTGTTCATCCCAGTCTTCAAGACATGGAAGCATTGATAAATCCTTGCAAAGGAAAAAGCAGGGAATTTTAAGGTGGAGAAAAATAG
This sequence comes from Apteryx rowi, assembly GCF_003343035.1. Taxonomy (NCBI): domain Eukaryota; kingdom Metazoa; phylum Chordata; class Aves; order Apterygiformes; family Apterygidae; genus Apteryx; species Apteryx rowi. The sequence continues at coordinate 83,283 of NW_020450219.1, read as the reverse complement.
CTGCAGTTAAAAATCTATCATCCTCTTTGCTCAAGAGAAGCTGGATTCTTATCACGCCTGGGTTTTAATGTCAGTTGAAGCCACTGGATTTCTTTGTGATCTACACACATATGGGAAGGCTCAAAGCAAGGGCACTGGATCCTGGTAGCCTGAGAAGTTTATGAAGTCTGCAGAATGGCTGCCTAGCATGAGCCCATTCAAAAGGGAGGCACATCTGCCCCCTTCCTGCTTGCACAATCCAGCCACTGCCATGTCAGAGACAATGTCTACATGATCAGTGAAGCATCATGCAGCGTCAGAGTTGCTACTTTTGAAACAAAGAAGCCCAGCCAATTACAATGCTATTCCTCTTGCCCCACTACTCAGAGCCTGCCTTCTGTGGGGAGTGGAGCAGGGGCACATGTTTCCACTTGGTCCCACATTGCTGACCACTATTCCTGCCTACTTGCAGCCCTGATGCTCTGGGACTGGCAAAAGTAATCTTCTGCCCATTACCTGAAAATGTCAGCTTTCTCCCCTCTTCTTCCATGTTTAGACTGGGCCAGTTCTGAAGGAAGGACAGGAATGGTTATTGACCCTGGAACAAAGCCTGGGGCATTTAGTAGGCTCTCTATAATAGCTGTAAATGCCTGGTCCTTGCCTACTTCCACAGGCTGATGGCACCTCCTGTATCCTCATGCTCAGCTTCTTCCAGATGAGTCCACCCTAGGCCAACTGGTAGATCAAAATGCTTTCCCAACAGCTGGTGAGTCCTTGGAAACCAGCTAGGTAGTGACCCAGTGCAGAGTATCATCCACCAGGACAACACACTAGAACTGAAACTGGACTGACAGTCTGGGGCTGTGTTTGAGTCAGTTAAACCCGTAGTGAATTACCTTTATTTGGTCAGGTCCAGTGCTGTGCTAACATGACTCTACTGCTCTCAGCACCTGAGCTAATGTCTCTAATGCACTGTGCAAAGGGGTTGTACTCGTTTTGTCAGTTTTTTAGAGAAACCCACGTATTAACAGGCTAGCATCAGTGATAGGACCTAAATGGGACACTGTTCAATGACATGGAGCTTATTCAAGATGGAGGATGGATCCATTCTCCTGTGAAAACTTGCAGGAATGAAGCTAGAAAGAGAAGAAAAATATATCATTCCAAACCCAAGAGAAGGCTGTCTTGTAAAAGTGACTTTTGTTTAGGTTCCAAGACTATTTGTAGGCTGATCTGACAAAGTGGGTCTTTACTGAAGGAACATTTTTCTCCTTTTACTCTGTATACACAAAGAAACAGCAATTCTGCTACAGTTGCTTTTTCTCTTTCTGGTTATTTGACTAGTTGTGAATGAAACTATTTCAGCTTCTGATATCTGGCAAAGGAAATCAGTTAAAACACCTAAGGACGCTTTCTTGACCTATATGAAATACACTGTTGCCTTTAGGTCTGCACTGCTGTGCAGGGTTTATTTCACACAAACTGCCATCACATGTATATTGGGAATTCTAGACCCAGTTCCAAGTGAGCCCCAGCACTGAAGCTCTTCTCTGGTTTTGCATGGGGTCTTTTCAGTTATTGCTGAAGTAATTTGGGGGATAAAACAAAGATCAACAAGAATGATCTTTCAGATGTTGTTCTTGTTTTTAATATTTCCAAAAGCAATTTCATTACCTCTTATAGCACTTGGGGGAAAGGTGAAGAACCACATTTTTGTCTTGGTTTAGGGCAAAAGCTGAAAACTGGGATCAGAGGCACAGCACATTTATATTTAGTTTTAGAACACATAGTTTAATCGAGCAGAAATGATCATTTTTGCTGAGGAAAAACTGTTTATCTTCTGAATCAGTGCCAGTAATGTAGCAAGATGTCACTCAGCTCCTTGAATAAGCTTTCCGAATTACTCTGTAAAGGCTTTGTAAGCACCTGTCTGTCTTTATTAATTCTAGATACAAACTTAGCTTAAATTCTACTTTATCTGATTGTGGCCCTTCAAGCAGTATCCTGGCTGCCTTTTAGAGAGCCTCACAAAAGCTCACCTGCCAGTTACAACCTGTAAGTTCAAGGGGGCCAAGAGTGAAACACACTGTTGCCATCCAGGGCTGCAGAGCTGGCTTTGCATCCAGCCAACGGAGATGTAGGGGATATATTTTCCAGCTGGTACTTAAAAGTGCCTAGTGCAGACACTCTCACTACTTACCTCCTAAAGCTCTGTAGTGAGCCAATGCAAATTGAATTGCTCCTGCTCCCTTGAGCTTAGACTCTGAAGTAGGAGTGTTAGGCGCTATTTAGGTAGTCTGAATATAGCCCTAAGCAAGTGTTTATTATATTAGCAGACAGTAAATGGCTGGGATTAATCATGGTACTAAGTATGAGCCGCACTTTATATGAGCTTTCATAAGTCCGCTATTAGCCTAATACTGTCAAAAAGTTTAAAACCATATAGAAAGATATGCAGATGTGACCATACTTTTCTGTCAGGCCTTTTGGGAAAGTGGGAAAAGAACAAAGACAAGGGCTGGGTGCCTGAGAGATAAACAACAGGACAGATGTATCAGATATTACCTGCTTGACAACCGGAACGCTTGCCAGGTATCAAGAATGATGAATATACAACAGCCAGTTAGGTTACTGATTTTTATTTATGAGCAAGAAAGCTTACTGCGCTGTTCCATGTCAATATGTTACTGATGTAACATAAAGTGAGTTTTGTTTTCATAGGGTGAAAACTCCCATGCCCTCCAAAGAAGCAGCAGCCACAGCAACTGAAGGGAGCCAAAGGCTGAAGTGAGCATCCAGGCTTTAACTATGGTAGGGTTGTAGCAGGTCTTCACACTACGGAGCTAATTTCTGAAGGGGCAGATACTTATCTTCATGAATGTCAACTTAAGAAGCAGTCTGCATTATCGGCTTGACAGGGGCACCTTTGACTGCCTAACAGACCCTCTTTTTTTCATGTCTTCCTTGGTGAAGTCCAGAGTCAGCGCCCCTTTGCAGCAGACCCTGGCATTGAAGCATTTCTTGAAAACACCAGCGGGACAGCCTTGGCACAGTGCTGTCCCAGCAGCATTTGGCAGAGCACATGCCTGTAGACAGGCAGCTCAGCAGTCCTCTCTGGGATGTCCCTTTTCCCCTTGGGAGATGTGGCCACATGGGGACAGGCGATGGGGCAGGGATGCCAGCGGCACTGAGTGCCCTAAGGAGTGCGCAGGAAGGGCTGGAGCCACACTTTCCCTCTCCTGCTTGGCGACCCTCCATGGCACTGTCAGCACCTGGACCAGCCCTGGGATTACCAGTACATTACTGTTTACAGGGCTGCAAAAGTCTTCAGGACAGAGGAAGCTCAGAGAGCTCATATCTCATGTACAAAACAGCTGTATGAACCAGACTTTGAACTCCCCTAAAACTGGAGTCATTCAGATCTGAGGTTTTGCTTTGGGCCCCTCTCAGTGTTGATTTTTTCTTGCATTGTGGCTGTCTAGTTCAATACTGGATTTTTAAACCCTTGACAGCTCCTATTTTTAGTTACCAAAGGAGACTATTAGATTTATATTTAGGAAAAAAGGTGGTATGAGGATAGGTTTAAAGCTGTCCATACAGATGCTGTCCTTTGGCATTTTTACAAATAGATTAATGCTCGGTACAATGACTTTTTTCAGCCTTTCTGATGACCTGATAGCAAATTAGCTGCTCCTTCACAAGCTACCATCGATCTGTTCAGAAAATAGAGGTAAAAGCTGGTGGGACTGTGGGCTGCATTTTAGTTCAAACTGTAAAAGCTTTCAGGATTCTCCATTTTGAAAAGTCAGTTATAGTTCCAGTGCTCCTATTATTACTTTACTCTTATAATTTATGCTACTAATAATCAGTAGCAATATTAAAATAATAGTGGTATAATCACTGATATTATTAGCTTTATTGAAATACATTAATATTTTAAGTATCCTATTTTATTTTCAGAGTGTCAGGAGGCCCCAGCTAAGCTAAGCTGGGGCCTCACTGCATGGGGTATTATTTAAACAAACAGTATATTATGATTTCTGCCACAATAACCCTGTGATCTTTGCTTAGGCCTTGTTTGGCAAAATCCGTAAGCATGTCCCTAACTCTAATTATGATGTTTTCAACTGAGGCAACATATTTGTTCTGAAAAATGCCTTGCTGCATCCTGGAGACAGGATAAGTTCTAAGTGGAGGGCAAAACTGCCTGCTATTCCTCTGCAAAAAGCTCCTGGCAAGAATGGGGATGCATTTCACAGAACCGCTAGGAGTGGTGGCATTGCTGGGTCCTCACAGATGTGCCTGAGAGCTCTCAGGATGGCTAGCACAGTGTCTCCCACCTTGCTCTCCCGGTGGCAGAGCATGGGGACCAGGAGCTCTTGCCTATCTTTCTTGTCACACAAAGCAGCAGCAGCTGGAGGACTCTGCTACAGTGTCTCCATCTCCCTGTGCTACCTGGGAGTCCTATTCCAGGAGCAGGAGAGGAACCGGTTTCTGCTTTCTGAGGTCATCTTCAGCTTTCTTTAACCTTCTGCTGTCATTTGTGTGCTTCCATTTCCAACAACTGCAAGTTGAGATCAGACATTCCCCCTCTTCCCCAAATCCCTTTTGTCGTCCTGGCCAATAATTTAACAATTGAGAAATGCAGGTTTGAACTGGCTCCATGTTTTTGTAAATTTTACTAGAATTAATGGGTCAGATGCAATAGAAATTTTCCCTTGAAATATCCACAAAATGGTGCAGGGAACAATTATGCCACTATCCAGTAGCTGTGATTATTGCTTCCTCTGCTTTTTTGTGGGACCTGAATGCTCTTCCAGTTGAGCATTTTGGAATAGGTTCCTTCCGATTTCTCATGTTCAGACTGTTCCAGTTTGCCCAGAGAGATTAACTGGACCAGGGAAGGCTATCTAGGTCCCTCAGTGCCTGCTTAAATGCTCCGATATTCTGCCTGTAGGGTTGTTCCCTGGGCCCTTTCTTTCTCCTATTAAGCACTGAACTATTTCAAAGGGAGGAGCAGCTCTAATGAGGGCTGAAGGAGGTGCTCCCCATGGTGCTCCCAGGACCCCCTGGCTGCAGCATGTCTCCTGGTCCTCTGCCTCTTCCCTGAACAAGCCCCAGCTGCAGGTCATTGCCTCTCTGCAGCGTTATGATTTGTTTCATTAATTCCTTGCCACTCTGCCAGCGTATTTTGGCAGCTTAAAAACAATCCCTATTGTCTCACAATTGTCTCACAATATAGACAAATTGTAGGCATGTGCTCAGCCTTGTTTGGCTCCTGGTCTCTCCTCCATTTGTTTTTGCCATCATAGCTATACTTAAGAGACAACTGATCTAATAAAAGCATTGTCTATCTCTACTTAAGTGGAGATTAAACAGTGGTACATGGATCCCTTACTTAAGCAGTGTTTATTCCACATTTGTAGTCAATTGGGATAATACTGGATTCTCCCTTGGGCAAAGGAAATTTGAGGTGAGCCTGAGTTTTCACTGACATTCTGAAGTCACTGTGTGTTGCCTCCTGCAATTGTATCGCACCAAGCTCTACAGTGTCCTGGCCCCACAAGTCACTCCTGTCGATATCCTCTGTGAACTGCCTGCACTGCAGCTTGGACACGTCTATCAATAAAAAAGATTTGATTTATTTAATTTGAATTTTATGGATTAGATTCATGCTGCTATTCCTAAAAGTACATTTTCCTTCATATAAGCTGTGGAAAATGATAGCAGCAAAATGTCAAATTTAGAAGAAAGTGGGTGGAAACCTGAATTTTGTCACTTTAACTTACTGCTTAAGCTGGCAATAAATAATGAGCTTTCAGCTCCCCACTCCTTCCCTCATCTCCTTCATGGAAGGAGAATGTGATTGTGCCTAAATATGATGTTGTGAAAGGGTCACAATGAGCTCCTCTTTCTGCAGTCCAGGTGGAACACAGTGTACGGAAGCGTTATTGCACAAACATAAGCTCTTAACACTTGCAAATGTTACACCCAGCTACGGTTACAGGGAAGGGGTTTCCATGATGCATTCCTGGTCTTTTGACATAGTTGCAACAATTTATATGTATACTGAGGTGAGGCGGGGGAGTTTTGGTGAGCAGCAGGTGTTTTGGGAGAAGCTGCTTCCGCTGGCGTGCCTCGCTAACCCCCGGACGCAGGACATGCTGCGACATGGCACCGCTGCTCACTGAACAGGGAGCCTGGCAATGGCAGTCTGGTCGTGTAACCTCAGCGCCTGCTCTGGTTCCTCGTTGCTGGAGAGTGTTTTGCTCTAAGGCAAAGGTTTTGTGTGTGGTTCAGAGAGAACGTAAAAGACGGTTTGGGAGTATTATACAAGCAGAAGCAGAGATAGGCCAGACCTTGTGGTTTGGGAGGATGATGCGAAGGAAGGGTTGAAGCTGAAAACCAGTAAATATAGCCACATCAAGTATGCCAATACCCCAAAAGTGCCACGTGGCAAGCTTCCCTTCTATGATTTATGGTCCAAATGCAGGAATGTGACTGGGGCCATTGGTGTGAGGGGTATGGATGACCAGTTTCCAGAGGAGATCTCACTGGTATTCATTGTGCAAGTCACTCACTCTGCACCCTGTGAACCAAAAATGAATATCTTCCAGCTACTTAATCATAACTCACCCTGCAGACTGTTAGCCAACTCCTTGCTATGGCGTTGCGCTAGATGCGCTCTGCCTATACACTTCGTTCCTTCCTGAACGGCACATCTTGTTTCCCTTGTCAGCTGGGCAGGCTCAGCAAAGTGCCTCCATTTTAATATTACTTGGTTTCTGCCATACAGCCTTGAAAGGGCTGTAAGAGTCTTAGTAGCAGCACAGACTTCATGGCAAGGCACGTGCTGTTATGAAGGAGTCCTAGCGGCATGCTGTGATGTGCATGCAGACGTCTGGCCTGACAGGCATCATCAGCTCTGCACAGCACTAGTGAGTCCTCAGCTAGAAGATATATCTGGTTTTGGACACTGTGGACTAGTGATAGGGAATTCAGAGGACAGCCATGTAAGTGATCAGTGGTCCAGAAAATGTGCTGTGAAAAAAAGCTGACTGACTGGCGTGATTTAAGGGAAAGAAGAGTATTGGGGATTGGAGGGGATGCTAACAACCCTCAAATACCTAAAAGACTGCTGCATAATGGAGTCAACTGTTTTCTGTGTCTGTGGTGGGTAGGATAGGTTGGGTTTAAATAGTAGCAAGGTATATTGAGATTATATATTAGTTCAACCCTTGGGATAGTGAAGTGCTGGAGGAGGTTGTGTGAGAAAGTTGTGGATCCCCATCTTTTGGAGTATGGAAGTGTATAGATTGTGTGAGGTATAGATTAGACATGTAATGGTACATGGATAGTGGTGACCTTGACTTCGAGAAGCTTCATGGCTGACCCTGTAATCCTGCGTGAGGAAAATGGCTTATATGACTCTGAGCGCAGGGCTTCCTGCGTGCAGGAAGTGAGCAGAAACCAAACTGGGATGATGCAACACAACACAGGGAGCAGATTCACATGCTCATATTTAGCAAGTGCACCTTAAAAATATATGAGAAAATCCCCTAGCTTTCCAAAGTCTTTCCTTCATACCAGCCTTGCACTTCTTTAACAATTTTTAGGATCAGTGCTATGACTTCAGTGAAAAAGACATGTTGCAAGCCACCACATTTGGCTACTGAGCTGAACTTCCCCAAAATGTGGGTTGTGTGGACTCAGTGCTTCGTCTCACTCACATCTACTGAATCAGGACCAGGAATAAATCAGAAAAAGACCCAGTGTGGGCAATTTTTTGACCTCATTTATGTAAAGTCTAGTTGTGGTTAGCTGTAAAGCCCATGTCCTTTTGAGAGCAGAATTTGTCTATTGGAAATCAGGGGTAGAAAATTTTAGAAGCAGTCATCTGAACTTCACGGGGAGCTGAATGAAGTTCGTGTGCGAACAATGTTATGCTATGTTTTATCTATTGTTGTTATTCAAAAGGCATTTATTATAAGCAGTGTGAATAGCCCTACTATTACTGAAGTTGCTGGAGACAGTCCTCTTAACACTTCCTCATAACTGTGTCCGAATTTCCTCACCTGCCTGCAGTGTTTTACAGAATCACAGAATCACAGAATCGCTGAGGTTGGAAGGGACCTCTGGAGATCATCTAGTCCAACCCTAGTTTTACCTTAATGTGAAGGCATGTGAGGAAGGAAGAAAATCCAGCCAGACTCATCCATTTCCAAGAGGAACCCTAGGGAAATACATGTTGTTTTATCCATGTTAAAATGTTCTGGTGGGCTTTCCTCTGAGAACATTGACCTTCCCTATGCAGTGACATGGTTTCAAATTTGGCAGGAGGGTGGTCTTGCATGAGGGATGTACCTTTGTATCTGTGTGGAAATCTGCCCACAGCTGGAAAACTCTCATCCTTTTATAAATAGCCTGCTCAGTGCAGCTTTGTGACTTAAATCCATAAAGGTTTTGTTCCTTTCCACACAGTCAAGCTGAGAGGAGCAAGTGAGTGAACAGGGGTTCCCCCACAGCCTGACTACCCCCTCCTCTGCCATGTCCATGTCCAAATGCAGAAATTGGAAGTAGGAAGCATATTTGTCTTCTATTCTCAATGCTCCACCAATGGGGTAACAGGAGCCAAGGTTGGGGACAGTGGGGCAAGAGAGCTGGTTGGGGGAAACTTGAACTAGGTGGGTCTGATAGCCAGCAGGAGGAGGAAAGGGGAGATTCTTCTTAGGAGAAACCAATATATGCATGAAATGTTGGTGGGGTTGTGGGGTGGCTGAGGTTGGAGGAAGAACCTCAGAAAGAGGCTTGACTGTGGGAGCCAGTAGGAAAGGCAAAAATGTGCAATTGATCTTGTCGCTTCAGGAGAGTGCTCTTCCTCCCTCTCTTCCTTTGATCTGTGAAAATAAATTAAGTATAAATAAATGCATTCCCTGAATATGTGCACAGGAAATTAAGGAGCTAAAATAAATACAGCTAAAATAAAAACAAACCATCAAGTGGGAGAGATTTTTACTACTTTCTTGAAGGACAATAATAATCAAAACATAGAATTTATGTAACATCGTACTTGCAGGAGAAGTATCAGAGCCAGGTAGGTATCATTATTGCTAGCCTGCAGATGAAAATGAAGTGGAGAGAGAGACTTGTCAAAGGTCACCAGGGATGGAATTAATCTCACATAACTATATATCTTCACCTGAACTAGACACCCACTCTCCCTTTATAGTCAATGGAGAGCAATTGGTACTCCTTGAGACTGACTCATTTGACCTCTTTTAGACACCTATTTTAAGACGAGGTGAATCTCACCTTAGAAATGCCTCTTTCTCTCCAGTGTATACACAGGGCAGCCCTCGGCTGACTTATTTCAGCTGTAAATGTCTCCACTGTAGAGGTTTACAGTTAGGTGAAGCAAATCCCATCCTGAGGAATCAGGATCAGTGCCAAAGACATGGCAAAATGGTGCCCTGAGATTTAGGCACTATCTTGGCAGGATGAGGCCAAGGGAGCTGGGAGGAACATGCTCCTCATCAGGCTTTTCCCTGAGAGCACCTGAGATACAGGCATGTGTTCCCCTCCCCAGCTCCCTGCTCCCCAACAGTCCTGCCTCGAGCTGTTGTTTGCTCAGTGTCTGACAGTCAAAATCCCAGAACAACCCCTTATTTCTTCCTGCAGCCACCTCTGGGTACAAAGACACCGTTGAGTTCATTTGCTCTCTCTTTCGCTCCAGGACCTAGTCAGTGTGGTGCACACATTAAGGATGTAGGAAACCCTGGCAGTAGCAATACAGGTCTGGATGCTTCCCTCCAGGAASGCCTGTGTCTATCATTTTTCTGCAAAAATCACTTTCTGAGCAATCACCCCTCTGCTAGGGATGGCGCTATTCCGTACTAGGGTTCAGAGCAGGGTGCAGCTATAATGGCATTGACACCATGTCTAATTCAGTAGAATGATTCCACCATTTAGAAGAGTAAAATGTAGCCATCTTGGTTCAAATGGCTTAGAATAAGTCATTTTCCAAACTACCAGCTCAGGAAATACCATGATCTGGGAACGGTGCTTGCTTTCCCTCTCTTTTTCTGTACACATGAAAGGGGAAAAGGGCAGTGGAGGTCTGTGTGCAATCTTGTATTCCTTGTTATTCTTAGGTTTGTTTGATATTTTCCATTAATTCCTGTGTTTTGTGTTTCAGCGCCTTTGTTTTCCTTTCCTCTCTTTTTGGGAGGCTAATGGCAAGGACTATGTTATTATTAGGTTTGGCATTACTTGATCAATTTTTTTCTTCGCTGCCTCCGTGTGATTGGGATTTGCTTTTTTCCTGCCTCTGCATTGTAATGGTGTATTTGTTTTTACAGTCAGCACCTTGCTGTGCAGTTGCTTGAAGGAGGAGGAGAGTAGGCACGTTCCTCTGCTCTTGTTTTGCAAGACATTTTTAGTTTTCCTCCATGTGTTAGTAACCTGGCATGCCTCTGTCTCCTACCCTTTTCCTCCTCCTCCATCCCCTTCTGATGCAAATGAACAAGTCTCCTCTCTCGGACTGTGTCAGCGTTAGGGTTTTCAGGTTGGATTGGATTGACTTAGAGCAATGGTTGTTGAGTGAAACGTTAGTTTGAAAAATGTTAACAATTGCCACACCACAACCCCACAGCAGTGTTTAAGCTTTGGAAACAGCTTTGACATTGGGGAAGCAAAAACCTTTGACATTGGGAAAGCAAAAATCTTTGACATTTTGTAATTTTCACTTCAGCTGAGATAACTTATGACCAACTGCTGACAGCTAGAAGCTTCATTTTAGGGGTTAAAAGGCTGGGTTTTGCCCAGCTCTATTCCCTGAGTCACTGATTTGGTCTTGTGGGGCTTGAGGGCAGCACTGCTCTATGCAGCTCCCACATGCACCAAGAGGCATGACCACCCCAGCTCCACCCGAAACCAAGTTTTTAGGCTCCGCATTCATTTCACATTGCAGAACAAAATGTTTCCCCTGTCAGCCCAGCCCTTCAGTCTTTGTTCAGCCAGGCTTCAACTGACAGCGCTACCGCTCTCTTTGCAYAAGGAGCGTGTGAGAGAGCCTCCCACTTCTAAACCTCTCCAGTGCCAGCCTCCTTCACAAATAAATCATGGCTCTTCTCCTCCCCACCCCTGGAAAACCAACCTCCCTTCAGACTGTCTGAGCGCTGCTGGGGGCTGAGCCTGCCCTGAACATCTGAGCATGTTGCATCAGTGTTGGTACGGCTCCACTTGTCATTAGCGGCAGTGGGGCTGCCAAGGTCGGCTACCTCTAGGCGCTCCGAGGGCTGTGTTGTCTAGACCAGCTCTCAGTGTAGACAGGATGGAGGGGGAAGAAACTATTGCTACTGGTGCAAAACTTCCCTGGTTTGCAAATCCATCTACCTACTCAGACGACCTTAATCACCATAACATCTGTATAATTAAATTCTATTTCTGAGTTATCTTTTTCTCAGCCTACCTTAAACTCCTTGCTCTGCTGGATTTTTCTTCTTTGCCTATCAGTTATCATTTGGCTGTATAAAATAGCTGGGAATTCAGTTTTCAGAAGGTGAAGTGTATATTATTCCCTGAAGGGAGGGAGCTCTGGGAGGCAGGAACGCAGCCAGCTCTTTCCTGGCAGGCACGGGAACGCCGACGTGGAGCTGCCAGTCGGTGGGTGGGCGTAGTACAACTGCCTCTCTAGCTTGTGTCCAGCCCATCTTCGCAAACACTGGCGAGGGAAGTTCATGTGACCTGTCCTCCCTTCATGCCAGAGCTGAGCACCATCCTTCCCTCTAGCTCTACTCTGATAGCAGGCTGGTGTCTGTGGTTTGGTTTATCAGAAAGAAATAAAAGCAAAGCAAATAATGATTTTCAGAAAAAAAAAATTCTTTCCATGGCGAGCATGAGTGGCACAGATTTCTCTCCCATTTATCCCAAGCTGTATGTGTCAGATGTGGTCTCCATATGGCATCTATATCTCTCGGTACACCCACACTGGATGTATGCATTGGTATATTGGTGGCTCTGCGGAGCCACAGATAAATGTTTAGCATTCCTCAGTCAATTGGAAACTCGGTGTGTGTGCGTGTGTGTGTGTGCATGGGGTGTGTGTGTGGGTGAAGCCCAAGGAATATAAAAACAGACATATGGCATTTTTTAACTTATCACACAGATTAAAAGGAGAAATAAATATAAAGCAACACACTAAAATAGCATCAATGTCTTTGAAATGAACCCACTGGTGAGAGAAAGTGAAGCGGAGGCTGCTGCATCAGCCTGCAGCTCCTAGCCCTGCAACTTGCCCTGTATTTTTGGGTGCTCCACGTATGCTGCTCCTGCCACCACGTGAGCATGGGAGATATCAGGTTGTGCTCCCACAGATGGGGGCCTTAGACCCCCAGCGGGGCAACTGCYACTCGATACCACAAAACGCACTATGCTGTCCTTCCAAAGCACGTGGAATTCTCTGCCCTGCTCGTTTTACTGAACCCAGGTTGCGCTGAGCATGAGGCAGGTGCTCCGAATCACGCAAGAGGCCTCCGCATCAACAAGCATAGGCCTGATTCAGTTGCTTAAATGTAGTCATCTAGAGCCATCTTAGGCACCCTTGGGTTTCTGGCATGGCCTCTGCTACCTCTCCAGAAGGATTTCAGCTTATCAGACAAAAGTTCCCATGAAGTAATGATCCACAGTGATTTTTTACTGAAGGCCTTTTTTGCAAAGGAGGTGGATGGCTGCCAAAGAAGTGAGTTTGGTCCCTTACATGACAGCATGTTGAAGTGTGAGTTTTTCCATACCACATGTGAAATGCCAGGTAGGTGTGCTGGTGATGTGTCACGGTGTGTCAGAGCTGCCTCACCTGCTTGGAAATACCCCCACCTCCTGCTTGGAAATACCTTCAGCAGGTGTCCTAGTAATTGGAAAAAATGCTTTATGGTGTGGTCTTGGATTAAATGGATTATAATGTGGGGAAATTCCTTTCTCCTCCAGCACAGGAGGAACTGGGAGAAACTGCTTGCAAACAGCAAAATGGAAGTAGCCTGAAAAAGGGTGGGGGATTTCCAGGGAGAGAGCCGCACCATTGGGCCAGGGACAGTATCCAGGTGCTGGGAGGAAAAGAGTAGTTCAGGGTGGGAAATGGTGCTGGTGAACCTGCCAGCAAGCGCCACGGTCAAAGTGAGCAGCAGCAGGTCCAGGCTTGTGGGCCGGGCAGTCACTGGGTGTCACTGGTGCAGGTGGCCAGCATGCTTTGGATCAGCTGCTTTTCTTCAAGCATCAGTTATCAATTATCCCTCTTTCACATATCTGTTTTTCAAAGCACTGAAAGGAAACAGTTGTTTTAAAGATGAGTCCCTCTCACTCCTGCCTTGTTGTCACCTCCCCAATCACATGCACTTTATCATCTCTAGCCATGTTTTGGCTGACATATATATTTTCATCTGGGTCTATTTAGCCATTCCTGAATGACAGAACTGATACAAATAGCTCTCTGACTCCCAGCACTATGCTCATGCTGCAGTGGCAACCTTTTTAGAGCTGAGGAAATTTCCATATCCTTAAAAAATGAGTGGCAAGGTCTGGGAGACACTTTTCAGACCAATGCACTAGCAACACTTCACTAACACAGTGCAGTGCAAGGCACAGCTGCCTCTGTACAGAGCACATAAGGAAACCTGAAACTCGGCCATGTATTTTTTGGAAGTGATTCTTGGTTTGCAGAAGACTCTTGCCACTCGGAAAGGAGACTCTTCGGCCCGGGTCTTTCACCAACGTCCATTCAAGGGGAAACAATGGCCTTCTCTGGGCTGTGTTTGCTCCTGATTGTCCAAAGGTCTTTATCTTATACTGCTTTAGGGATTACCTGGGCCAGCTTAGGTTTTACTGGCTCTGGGCTAACAGGGGGAAGAACCCTTTGAACAATGGCCTTTTATCTTCAGAAATATTAAATTAATTTTATTTCTTTGGGACAGGCGAAGCTGTTGGTGTTTGTTCAGTGGATTTGAAATAGCAAGGGGAAATGTTTTCTGCTTTTGCCCTGGAGTTGTTTTTCTAGGCAGAGACTTTGAGGTTCAAATATGGGATGCCTATGTGGGGAAATAGGCAACCCATGTAATAAAGCACTGCCCTGTGTTATGATAAATGGAAAATGATTAAGAGGTGAGAGTAAATAGACTCTGGTACTTGTCTGTATTTATTTTGAAATGCCTTGAGGGGGAAAAGAAAGAGAGAGAAGTGGTTTAACTGTCTTGGGGGCGACAGGGGTTTATTATTTGCTGAGGGTCTGCTGCAAGGCAAGATGCCAAAACCCGAATGCTTTCTACCATCTGAATTGTGTAGCGACCTCCCAGAAGCGTGCCGCCCAGGGTGTGGTCATTCCTGCATGAGTCTGAAAGCGGAGGGGAAAAACAAGGAGAGAGAGGAGGGATGAGCAGGGAGCTTGGGCCCTAACACCAGCAGCAGCCCCTCAGGCCAGGGCGCACTGTCCCCGCAGGTCTGGCTGGCTGTGACGGCTAATGCTGCTAGCATGCATGTGTCCCTCCTCAGCTCATCCCCGCACCAGCCAGACTGCCAACATCTGTATTTCAGCTGGGCCAGCACTGTGGCCTGGGAGGAGCAAACTTTTAAATGACAGCGTGGTCGTATAACCAAGAGCAGATGAGCACACGTGGGTGTGATTTTGCAGCCCCATGCAAGTAGACTGAAGATGGAGATGGGCATGCCTCTGGATTCAGCCTGYCTTGCAAGGCCTGCAGCAGGGTATGGGGGACCCAAGTTCACTCATCTGGAGCAATGGGGCGTACCTCCCTGCTGCAATTTGGGTGACAGCACCACTCCTCAGCTGCAACCACCTTTCTTACAGCATATCGCATGGGGCAGTTCTCATGGTGGTATAGCAGGGTGGCAACCCCTGTTCAGGGAGTGGGAAGGAACCCCAGTAAACCTGCACTCAGGTGCAATTATTAACCCAGTGTGATTATTAACCCAAACTGTTTTGTTTAATGCAATCAACAACACATGCATTAAAATTTCAAATGCAAAGTACTGGAATATGTAAAACCGTAAATAATTATTGTTACTCAGTAAAACAGCATGACTTTAAAAGCATCAGTGAGTTCATGGGCCCATATGGACCTCTATTGGTAAAACGTCTGAACATTTTTTCTCTTGGTGGCATGTGATTTAGTCCATTGCACAGCAGTTACAATATTTGCAAAATCTCAAAACAAACTCAGGGCTCAGATGCAATATCACTTAACTGTGGGATAGCAAGTGCTGCAAGTCACTGAAGGCAACTGTCAATGAGTGCACTTTTAGCCTGTGACAAATACAAGATATTTGATTAACTGACCTTAGCTCACAATGAGACTGTTCAGTCAGATGACTTTGCATGTGCCAAAGGTGCCTGTTTAATTGATGTCATGCTGGTAACTTGATCTTGGGTCTGAGCTCACAGCTTTAACTCTCTAATTATATGTGAAAAATGATATTTTCCTGTGTTTTGATGCAAACTGCCCATCCTCCCAGGTTCACTCAGTAAGTTTGAAACTGCTAGTGAACCTTCGGGGGAACTTGCTTCTGAGCTTTTGAGTTAGTAAGGGTGGACCAAATTATGTTCCTTTCTGCGGGTTACAGAACACAGCCTAAACTTTAATGCTTCCTGAAATGTTTTCTTGAAGGGTTTGATCTTTGTAAAAATGCACTGATGACAGCTTGGTACTGAGCTCACACCCACTCATTGCAAAAAAACCAATAGACCAACACTCAATATAGTCATTTTTCAGAAGAGTGGTATTCCTGGTGGGAAGAATTTTCTCTCACACTGGCAATTCTGCATTTTGCTGGAGTAGCTCCAAGACAGATGAGTTAATGCCCTGTGTAGTCTGTTTTCATATTGAGCAAACCATGCTGAGAAGCCAGAAAATAATGATTTAAACTGATAAACTTGCAAAAGGCAGCTGACTCATCCTGTGCCATGAAACAAGGATTCCCACACTGTGATACACCTGAAAGTGTTGAACTTGTACAAGTCCAGTCCCCCTCCCTTCTCTTTGAGGTTCTGAGGAATCACCAGATACCTCTGCTTGGCCAGGGCAGAACTGCTACCACCACATTACAAGTCCTTCTCTCTAGCGGTCATGCCTGAGGAAATGGAGATGACCCGAAACCACAGTGTTGGTGCTCTGCTTGCAGAGGCAAATGGGACAAGGCATTCCAGCATGCTCTACAACTACTTCGGATTAAAGCAGGATCATGGCAGATGATGCTCTTTAACTTCAGATTTGATTGAGATTTAGAGTGGAGTTTTGGGTTCATGTGGAAGGACTTCAGTTGGGATATGTCTCTTTGGGGAGTCTGCAATGTTGCTTTGAAACTAGGCCTGGGGAATGCCATTGTGTCCCTGTTCTGCACCAGACAAAGACGAAAAGAAAAAGTGGGTTTGGATCATTGTCTGAAGCATAGTCTGAAATTCAGCAAGAGGTCATGCTCTCTAACAGCCAATGCCTCTGCCTTTTTGTTGACCTCAGTGGACCAGAGTCTCTACTCCTATGGCAGTGGACAGACAGACAATGCCCGGGGTTATGGTCAAGGCTGTGCTTTTGTTTGAAAATAGCCAAATGACCACTGGTGGCATCTTGCTTCAGTAGGTGGAGCTTACTGGACGTGACATTCGTGTTCCTGTGCATCCAGTTCCYCCTCAGAAGGGGAGCATATGTTGGGTGAGGCTTTTGAGCAGATTAAATCAGGCTGTGGTATCCTCAAGGAGCCAGCTTTCTGTGACTTGGTCTTGCCCACTTCTCTGGAAGTGCTGTTATAGTGGAAGACAGGTGAGGTCTCTTTGTGCTCCATAAATGTGATGGTGTCTTTTTACCTCATGTGCTGCAGATTCATCTGGTATGTTGGTACATGGAAAGGAGAAAAAGCAAGTCTGTATTTGGGGAGATGTCATAGAGGGGGTTCTGTCTTTTCCTAGGAAATATTTAGGGAAGATTTAGACACTGCTTTTTAGGCCAAAGAACAGCTTCTCCTGGCATGCCCTTGGGAAACTTTCCCTGTGGCATTATGGATACAGGTAAATCATGATCCTGGACAAATTACAGATCTTGGGAAAAACTGGAGGTTTTCTGCTGGGGATTGTGCTGGCTGTTTTCCTAATTACATGTGCGTTAAAGTGCCTTCTCCTCATGGTTTCAGGCCCCAGAGTGAAGCTATCAGCAGTCAGTGCTGGAGCAGGTCAAAAGCCAAATATCTGTGAGAGGGAAAGCTACAGGATTTAGAGCAGAAGAAATTTTTACTTGGAAAATATTCCCTTACTGAAAGTTTTTGCTTGCCAATTTTTGCATTGAACTGTATGTGGCTTGATGGGATGAAAAAAAGTCTAACAGTTCTATGCTTGAATATAATTTTCCTCTGCTCAGTAAGAATGCCACTTGCCTAGCAAAGACCTAATGGGCAATTGCCAGGTGCTGTGCATCTTCCTTGCTAGCGCCTGGTCATGACCAATTAGCTGCTTTTGTGCATCTGTTGGGCAGCTGGATGGTTGCTGCATAGCAGAGCCCCTCACAGGGGGTTGCTCTGCCTACCCCACACTTCTCCCTTGTAAGTGGAAGGTGGACTAAGACCATTCACCTCATGCCAGGTAGGCCAAGAACAGCCCTGAGATGATAACGGCTTTGTCCCTCTAATCAATTTTTGTCCAAAGGGAGGAGAAAAGGGGAAATGAACCCAGAGAAAGCAATGCCTCAAATCAGACAAAACCTACATAGGCCAAGTTGTCTGAAAATGTGGCGAGGGTTTATAAGGAAAACAAAGGCCAGGGACATAACTATCTGTGGGCAAACACACAGGGTGGCCCAGAATGAAGGAAGTGACACTGGTGCCAGACCCATGCTGGCTCCCACAAAGCACCCTCCACATGATTAATTCCCAACTTGGATAATCCACCCATGAAAAATCAAGGATGAACTGTTTCTGTAACGACTTGGTGATAGGCAGGGAAAAGGCTCTGTTTAGCAAAAGATATTGCTGAGCCATCCACACGTCAAGGGTTAAGAATGTTGATGTCTCCCAGAATGACAGTATTTGGATCCAAATTATTCTAGCTGTAATGTAAGACGCAAATGCTTTTCCTTCAATTTGTTATATGCTCTTACATTTAACAACTCTTCAACGCTTCCTGCATAAGAGGATTGTTTTTTTTTTTTTCTAGGTACTTTGTTGGAAATGTAGGTCACCCTGTCACGTTATCCAAGGGAAAATTCAAAGTCATATACTCTGCAGTCATCTGTGGTATTGTTTTACTCATTAAATCTGAAGTGTAAGGCACTCCCACAACTCATATAAATGGCAACTCTGACAACTTCTAGCTTGGATATGTTTATGCAAGGAAGGAGAGTGATGTTTCTAGTGTTTCAGGGGCTTGAGAGATCTCTCTGGATTGTCTTCTCTGAGGAGGACAGGAACAATAACGTAGCGAAATTTCTACTGGGTGAATTTACCTCCTAGCTGATAGAAATAATTAGGAACCCACACCTGGTTTAACACCATTTGAGATGATGACTAAACCTGAGCAAGCTCTGCAGAACAGTCTGTTGATAGCTGAAAGTGAGCGAGCGAAACCAGCTGTCTCCCGTGTGCTCTGTTGTCATGCTCAAGGCTTTAGGCACTGCCACGGTGCATCCAGCCTGCTGGATCATGCAGTGAGAAAGACCTCTGGCAGGCCACGGTGTTTGATTGTGGCTCTCCAGCAAGGGTTTTTGGCTGCAGACCTCGAAGAGATGCATCCTTCACCTGCTGAGGCAGAGGCTAGACCGGCTCCATCTGCCTGGTTTGGGGGTTACCCACTGGTCAGAGGCCCCAGAGCTTTGCCACAAGTGGTAAAAGACTGACCCTGCCTTGGGGGAACCTGAGGGTTGGCATTAGCGTTGTAAATGACGGTGGGTGCTGTACAAAGGATTTCAGGCTACTTTCCCTGCCTTTGCGACAAGCAGTGGCTGCTAGATGGAAATCATTTTGTCTCTAATCTTTTTTGAGTATATTATAATATACACATATTTGAGGCTTATAGTTCAGCCTTTCTCAGGATATTGGAACATCTGCTTAAAAAATACGCAAGAAGGGGGGGGAATATCTATTTCAATGTTAATGCCAATCATACCAGGGGAATATGTGTACTGAATTTAATTATCCAAAAGTTTAGGACACTAGGGAGGTTCTGAGAGGTTTCAAACCACCGTTTGGATTCACTTGATGATCTGTTACCAAATGCACTGAAGAAAACTGGAATAGAATAAAATGGCAATCTGACCAATCGTCTGCATTTGTAGACAGGTCTGCGATTCCCTGTGCTTCAAGAAATAGATGGCTGTCTTTGAGGAGCTGCCCATTTTGAAAGAGTACAATAGGTCATTATTTCATGGTGATGGGATGTAGAAGTGGGTGGAGATTATGGATGAGGAGGATACATCAATAGGCAGCCAAGTGATTGCATATTCCTCCTTTCAGTCTCCTGGTGGTGACAATGGTGACAAATAACAATGATTATTGCTATTTTTTAAATGTCCGCAGTTGAGCTAAGCAATGGGTCACTGTGCACACAGAACTCTAATGTTCAGCTAAAGCCTCAATATATTCTTGAGGAAATCCAGGCATTGTAGGGGATCAAACAGTCTCTTCACAGGTTCCTAAAACACCACTAGCTTTTGACAGTTTTCACCACTGAATGTCATTTGAGTCGCTGGCCTGCAGAAACTCACAAGCTCTCAAATAGAGGAAAGTCTTCTCCCCTGAAAAACCTTCCTTTTGTCACTGTACTTCTGTATTGGGGACCACCCAATTAACAAAAGTCACTAGAAGGGGGAAAGGTGAGTCCCAACACCATTTTCGATATGTCTGTGGACCCTAATCCAGCCCTAGCTACTATTCTTGGAGGGTTTGTTCACATTTTCTGTATTGCCAGTTCCTCCCAAGAGGATTAGCAATTAATTCCCCCACTTCCTTCATCCTCTCCACCTTACTGTTCATGTGTTTGAATCCACTGTGGGGGTGGGAAGGAAATGTTTTGGAAATGCAGGACGTAATTGGAAGCAGCCGATGATGACAGGATTCTGGAGTTGTTTTCTTAATTGCAATTAGGGCTCTGATGCATTTACTTTGAAGGTGGATGATTTTTGTGTCCGTTTCTGTCCTGGGTCATTTTTATGTCACAGTATTCTCACTACAGGATATGTCTTTGCCAGACAAACCCGTTATGATGCTGAAAATAGCACTGGGCTGCTTGTGACAAGGACCAGGAGCAGGCAGTCCTGGGAGCAGGGAAGCTGCCCTTTTCTTCTACAGTTAATGTGGAAGTAGTGCTGCTGAACGTCCCTCAGGATGGGGATTCCTTGTCAGATGTTCTGTTGTGGGCTATGGACAAAGGATCAGTCCCAGCTTTAAAAAGCTTTGAATTAAAAACCAAAGGCAGACAGGAGGTAGGGGAGTTAATAGGGGAAAACAACAGAGGTGAGGACCTTGATGTGAACACAATTGTGTTGTAAGAAGTAGAGAGAAGAGGAAAGGGGGACACCTTGGCATCTGTGTGTCCCGGAGGATGTGTGACATGAATATGTACCTACCTGTTTCTTCCTTCTGTTGTCTGTATGCTCTTCTGTCTTCAGTGTTTGACAAAGACATGTGCTCTTGAATTATTTTGTCATTTTCATGAAAATGCCTGAGGAGGGGACAACATAGCTGAGAAGACCATACACTGGAGCCCAAAATGTGGATCTTGGCTCTTGTACTCAGGCAGCATGAGTATGTCAGCGCTCAAAGAGCGTGAGAAGCCTTCACAGACCGCGGGCTGCTGGAAGATGACAGGATAGCGACCTGCTGTGCAGGCGGTTCCTGCTGGCACTGCAGATGGGGTTGTCTTCTCCTGATTGCCCATCTGGGATGGCCACCACTGTGAGCCAAACATGGAGCAACCCAGTAACACCCAAATTCAGCAATCCCCACCTTGTGCATTAAGAGGGCAGGGTAGGAAAGAGGCCATAACCCACGTAGCACTTAGCTCCCAGTGGATGGATGTCTGATCTCTGTACTTCATGTCATGCCTGGCGGAGCAGCACAGGCAGACACCTGGCAGAGCGCATGTCCTCGGGAGCCTAAAGTTGAGGTGCGAGGGAGGCCTATAGCTTAATAACACAGAAGGTGATAGTGATAGCAACAGCTGGGATGCTCCATTGCATTCCTGCTTGTGAAACCTCTTTTTGAATGCTGTGGGTTTTCTGCTGAATTAAACTCAACTGAATTGACCATCCATTAAAAACACTTAAACCATTAACGTTTGCTTTAGCAATAAAGGAAAACTTAACAATAAACTACCCACCCTCCTTTTTTTTAACAGAGGTAATTTGCTTTTCTGGGAAGTCTCAGTGATCTGTACTGGAAAAAGAACAAGAATAAATTGTGTAAGACATCCCAAAGGAGCACCAATCCAAGCTTTCTGACACATCATGTGTTCAGTGTCTGCAACATATTTTACAGAAAACCTATTAGAAAAATGTTCAGAATCTTTTTTAAAAATAGCATTTTCCCACTATTTTGTTATGCTCCTTACTTTCTAAAAACCAAACAGTTTTACCTATCAGGCTGGTAGGGAATACTAATTTATAGCCAGTAAAGTGCCAGCTCAGAATATGTATCATATCTTCATTTGTCTATAATAAGACTATGATTTTAAGGTCTACTGAAAGGTTACCTGAAAAAGTGTCTTCTATTGTGAAAGGCATTACTGGTCTGTGAGAGATTTCTTCTAACTAAAATAAGACTCATAATTCATTTAAAGAACTTCCATTGTACTTTGGGAAGGTCTAGAGAGAAAATCAGTTGTAAAGCAAAGAATTTGCTTCTTTCATTAACATCTGATCTCTGCTCTGATTAAGATCTCAGGATCCATCCTAATGCTGATTAGCAGCTTTTGCAGAGTGGATTACTGGATATTGAATACTGCCTGACTTCTTTAGCATTGTGAGATGCAGAAATGGAACAAAGCACATCTTGGCAGCTGGTTATTTTGCTATATTAAATATCAGTGATTTGAGGCTGCCTAGACTGAATTTTAGCAAAATGCTACAGAGGTGGCTTAATGTAGGAAAAGCAAGTGAGGCAGTAAGAATCAAGTGGCTTACTGCATTTTTTGCATTTCTATGCAGTGTCTGTATTTTACCTCCCTAACCATGCAGGATATAGCTAGAAATTGATTTGTCTGCAAAAATATTTCTGTTGCTTTTTTATAGATGCATATATAAATATGTAAACATATATTTATCTATAATGGTAGATATATGTATGTGTTTACTTACAAATATATATAGACACATATCTATAATATGAATTAAATGTATGAAATATGTAATTATTCCCTATGTCATTGCTATTGTTTCAGCCTGGTATATTTGCTATTTCACGAGGCAATGCATAATTTTTAATAAACTTACCTTTCTCTACCATTTCTACTTGGGAAAAAAAACCCTCAAAAAACATGTTTGGGAAGTTCCACTGAAGCACAGCCCATTGCATGAGGGATAAGCACAGCTCCTGGCTGAAACCAAGTTTTGGGTGCATGTTGTTGCACTGGGAATTATAGCCTGGTGGGGGGTGACCAAAACTTCACATTCCAGGCTTAGCAAACCTTCCTGTTGGTGGCAAAGGGGCTGAGGAAAAAACTAAGAGGGAGTCAGGGGAAATGGTTTCAAACTAGAACAAATTGCTGGATAATTCTGTTGTCAAAAGGTCAAATTCTTTCTTTAGGAAAATCTGCACAGCTCTGCAGAGGTTAGGAGAATTGCATGAGTGTGAGGAAGAGGAAGGCATACCGAAGAAATAATCCTTCCCGTATGACCTCTGGGTGCTGCTGCTTGACCTGAGTGGAATACAGAAAAAGGGAAGAACTGAAAGTGAGCACACCAAGCACTCTCAAATGGAGAATTTTTTGAGAAACATTCAACTTATCATAGATATGTTGGTTGGAAAGGACCTCTCAAGCTCATCCAGTCCAGCTGCCTACTTGAACCAGGACCATCGCTGGTGCTAGATCAGGCTGGCTGTGGCTTTCTCTAGCCAAGCCTTGAAGACCTCCTGAGATGGAGACTCCACAACCAGTCTCAGTAGCCTGTTCCAATGCTGCACAACTTTCTTGGTGGAGACAATTTTCCTACTGTCCCATCAGAACCTCCCAAACTACGATTTGTGGCTGTGGCCTCTTGCTATACCATCTGCTGCTACTGAGAAGACTTTGGTTCCATCATTTTGGTAGCTACCCTTCAAGTAGTAGTCAGCTGCTGTCAGATTGCCTTTTAGCCCTCTCTTGATAGTGGTTATGGCGGGTGACTGTGGAAGGCAGTACATGGGACAGCTTTTAGTTGTCAGCTGTATGGTAAATATTGTTCCCAGCAGGCAGTTGCTGCACTTGAACCTTTCTGAAGTGGCGCTTGTAAGTCAAAGCTAAATGGCCTGACAGGTTGCAAACATAAAGAGAAAAATCATAAAATGGAAGATGATGGAAAATGAACCACATGTATTAGTGCTACAAAAAGCTTTGCCCCTGTATCAAAATAACTGTGCTACAAGTACGGAAACAATAACTTCAGCGTGGAATATTATGCCTATTGTCTAACCTAACAGGCAGCAAGTTGCTAGGATACTTTGGGCTACGCCTATAGTATTAATCTTCCCAAGACCGTTCTCTGGCATTTGAGTTAACTGGCACGCAACGACCTGTGTTCATGCTGCTAAGCTTTCTTACCCTCCAGATAGAGACTGCACCCAGACTCCCTGTTGGGAATGGATCCTGGCTCATGCTAAGTCCCAAATCAGGCTGTGGAGAACGTTATTTGGCATGGGCCCAAGCCATGCCAGGGACTGTTTCAGCGGCATAGATGAATAAGTTCTGCTGCTCAGGAGCACTCCTGGCACTGTTCAATGCATCTGTCTAGACATAGCCTCAGTGTCTAGTTTGGTACACACAAACATTCTTTGTCTTTTGTGCTGTGGTTGTCTTGACATAGGGATTTTTTTCATAAAAGCTTAAAGTCTCTCTGTTGGCTCTATTAAAAGCCAAGGTCTGGCAGGATGGTAGGTGATCTGAATGTGGGCCGCTGTTACTAGATATCTTTCCTTTGTGCTACGAAGAGCTTTAGGTCCTAACCAAAGCAGAGAAAGCACAATCCCGTTCCATTCAAACTGGGCCCACCTGCCCCATGGGAGCACGAGCAAGTGGGAGTGAAAGACGACTGTTCTCAATAAATGGGACTAGAGCAGCGGCCTTCTCCTATGAAGCCCTACCAAAGCCTTGTCAGCTGGCAAAAAAGTAAGTCATTATGGAGAGTCATCTGACACAGCCACGTCTTCTCCAAGCTAACCATCTGCACTACCTCTGCAATCAAGAGATACGTGTTATCTCCAAGGGGTGGTTCATCATCCTCACAGGAGTGTCTAACAATAATGAATTGCCCTCTGAAAGTGCCTATTTCTCTCCATCATCTACAGAGAGAGCTTTCAAATGACATGCATAAACTAGATGATAGTTAACTCTTAGAGAGCCAGCATTAGGTGAGGTAAATCTCTCCCCGTAGAGCTGGATGATTACCAAAGAAAATATTTGCAAATAAAGATTTGCAAATTTGCTTTGGTTTTCAGAACTTCTTTTATCTTGTTTTCATAAACAATATTTCAAGCAATATTTTATACAGGAATATTTTACAAGCAAATGCATTATTGTGGTGCAAACACTTGCATGATACCTGCCAAACTGCAGGTAAAATCATGGCAATTGGAGAGGATTGCAAGCCCTGCTGCGGGCTCTAAAAATCGGCCTTAATCCTGTCCCTGAAGAATTCCACAATTGTTACCATCAGAGCCAGCGAGGAGCAAAACCATTGCATGCCTCTGAAGGCCAGTTACTCTGTGCAAGTTGCATATAGTAAATTCTTAAGTCACTACTCGCAGTGAACAGGCTGACATCTGTTTGTGGAAAATATTTGCTGGGTCATTCTGGATAACATGCTATTTTATAAAAATCTACACCCTCTTCCAGACTGATATTCAAGCAGAAGAGGCTGGCTTAATTAGATAATTTGCAAGTGGCTCGCCTCACTCTTGCTCTTGCTAACCTTGATTCTGTCTGAATTAGTTACTGGGAAAAAAAAGACTATTTCAGCATCTTTTAAGCCATCTGTCCTTACTCCTCCAGAGAGTATTTTTATTAAAGCCTTTTATTTTATTTTAGTGCATATTATTTTATTATATTTTATTTTATTGTACTTTAAAGCTAGTGAGTCTAAATCTATCAAAGAGATTGTTCTCTTTGTAAACTGGATCATTACATTTTCAACATTTAGTGTCTCCACCATCCACACAGTCTGGAATTTAAAGCAGGCCTCTAAACTTTGGGTTAAGAAATAGAATTTTCATGATTTCTGAATGGATGCTGGTGTTGAGATAAACTGGAAGTACAACTGCTTCTAGTACTACTATTATCATTGCTTATGTACTTTGTTGGAACTAGATCACATTAATATCTATCTCTGTTTTCATTATGCCCTTATTGCATTAATGTAAATAGCTCATGCTCAGAAAGCTGTGTTCATAAATGACATTACTATCATCAGTATTAGAATCAGTTTGGAAAGAGGATTTCATTTTCCATGTCAAAAAAACAGAAAAAAATGTAGTTGCTGAATATTTGAAAGATTTTAAGCTGCTGTTGAAAAAGCAAAAACCAAATACCAGCAAATTACTGCTCTGAGTTGTCATAGCTTCTCTTCTTCATCCTTCCCTTCTCCAGTCAATCTTGCTTTCTTTTGAGGACTTACATATCTTTTTTCAGATAAGATCTAATAGGCTTTGAGGAAAATTTTCTCAGGTACGTTTTACCGAACTTGTCAATTTTTCTCCCAGTGAAAAGTAATGTAAAAAACCCCTTAGCATCAGTACTTGAAAATAACAACTACTATTTTATAAGACTTAATGAGGTGCTGCTCTTTCTTCCTGTCTGTTCTTAAGCTGTACTTGCTGACATCTGCTAGGTGAATTTGGGGCTTGGGTCTGTCATTTGGACGTTAAGCAACTTCTTTAAGGCTTTATATCTTATCATTTCTTCAAAATACACGGCACTGCCACTGTTTTCTAGCAAACTGCAATTGTGTTAGCTTACTCAGCTACATATTTCTTCTACATCCTTCTTATTCCCTTTCTTTTAATTTGCCTGCTGTCCATTTAAATGATTGCTGTATTCCCACTTGTTCAAAATGGGTAAGTTCTCAAAAGCAAATAAAAAAAATCACAGGTTCACTAATTTCCTAGTAATATTAGCACTTGGAGCACCTCTGTCTCATCACCTTCGCAGTCACCTGCCGTGACTGCTCTCCCAGGTCCTTCAGTGGACGGGCAATCCCTTCCCTACTGGTTCACTTCTTGTTTCCTGAACCTTCTTCTGGTTCCATCGCCTTGTCCCATCCCTGCCCTGTCTGCCACCTTGCAGGCACACCTGCCTCTCCCTGCCTAGGGCTTCGTTGACAACGTCTGTGCTGAAGATCAGTCTGCAGAGGTACGCGCTCAGCGTTCGCGCTGCCTTAGAAGTCACTCTCAAACTGTGGGAGGAGAAAGCAAGTGGTTGGGCCTATCCCAACAAAAAACCCGAATCGCCTGAACTGTTGGTAGAGGGCATTGCAATCTTCCAGCAGCTAATCTGCACTTGAGACAGATAAAAAGACATGAGCCTCATGCTTTTATTTTTTGCCAACTTTTTCCTTCCACTTTGCATGCACAAACTCTGCTTTGGGCGGGGTGGGGGGGGGAGCTCAGAGTAGCAGTTTCACAATGTTTAAGGCTTCAGTGGCAATTCCTGCTGAGATGGTTCCCTAAGCCACTCCTTCTCTCACAAAAGTTTACTACCCCTTTTGCCATTTTCCTCTGTAAAAAAAAAGGAGAAGAAAAAAAGTTGATTTTAGCCTGGATTATGTCATTCATCCAGGGCACCACACTGCTTTACAAACAGTTGTGTTGGCACAACTGAGAGGTCAGTGAACTGCAGTGCAAAGGCAGGAGATGCGAGGGGAATTTCTTAAGCTGACACTGCTGCCAAAATCAAATCCTGGTGAAACTGCACCATCAGATTCCAAAAACACTTTCTCCCAAACCTTACACAGCTATAGGAAATGGTGCAAATCAATGGAGAGGGCCCCTTGGGCTGGACTAAATTCTTTTAAAGGCTCTGATGGTAGCTGCAAAGTGGACCAGGCTTGTGAGTGGCTCTCACAAGCCTAAGCCACAGGTAATTATTCATTGCTTTAATAACACAACATAAATTCCGATCCCTTCAGAGCAAAGCCATGGCTCACGCAACACAGTTCAACTCCTACAAAACTGAAAAGAGTGAATTATAGTCTTAAATACACATATGACTACCCAAGAGAAGTAATCCCACTTGTTGGAACTGTGCAAATGAGGCCAACATCTGACCACAAGGGCATAGGAACTGCCAGCATGTCCAATTAGCAGGATAAAAGTAACTGCTCTCCTGGCTAACTAATTGTGTTCAGTACACTCAGTGTGATGAAAACTCGTCCAAAAATCAAATCTCTCTTGCAGCAGTTTGACTTACAGACAGTGCAGAATGGAATGTTACAAAGTGCTTCGTAGTTAATTATGCTTTCAAATGGATTGACTAAATTTGGCTGTGCAATTAGATAAATAATAACTGAAGGGAAAGGTTATATTTTGGAATTACATGTTAAAATAGGTGAATATGCCTTTTGCCGCAGCTGCTTGTTCCTGTGTCATGGCAAGTATCTTGCTGTGGAGCCCGTGTGCTGCAGACTGAATGCTTGTACAAATGCAGCCTCCACGTCCATTTAAATGCACAAGTGCCATTTTCATGCACTCAGCGCAAGCTCTTCCTTTAATTTATTCATGTATCTGCCTTGAATATCAAAGAGGATGACATTTCAGCAGAACAACAACCAAACAGTAACATCAAAGAGCTTGGCTTGGCAGCCTCCACTCTTTTCAGACAGTATTGACTCAAGCAGTGAATGTCACTGATTTCAGTCCAGGTGTGCCAAAGTGGCAAAATGGGAACCATATGCCAGACCTCGCCATGCTGAGAAAATGATTCAGGGTGACTGACATATTCACAAAACATTGCCTTTTTTTTTCTGTCTTCAAATTACCCATGCATTAATTGTGCAATTCCTGAACACAGCCAATATTATAAAATGGCTCACAGGTGTTCAACAAACAGTTTTGAAAATACAATTTGAAACTATGGTTTAGCTCGCAAGGGTTAAAGCACTTATAACAGGAAAGTATCCTTGGGTAAGGAGCAAACAGCAGTGATAGAAAAATATATCCCCATCACTAGACCTTTTGTTCGTGGATTCCAACAAGAACCATTTCTTTTCTTACCTCTCTTTAATGTTCACAACCACCCAGAAGGTGAGCTCCTCCAATAACACTAATCCCAGTGCTAGCAGCAGGGGAATGGTGCACAGGCTAGCTGCATTTACTGCCACCCTGGTTACTCTGTGGCTTGGAAGGACTCAGCCATAAGTGAAGAACGGGTGGCTGAAGGTGAACTTGAGCAAGGCCAAACACTGGTGAGCAGAGGGAGAGCATTTCATAACCTTGGTGATGATTTTCCTGGATGAAGGGGCATGCTAAGGACTGGTAAGATCTGCTTGTAGTTAAAGAATGCGCTTGAGTTACTGCTTGCATGAAACATCATTGGTTGAATAACACTTTTCATGAACTTGAGCTGGCTCAGAGCCTGCATCCCGCCCTTGTCAATGATAAACTCACTTCAGTTATTCATACTTTCGATATGTCTTGGATGGACTGTAGTAATTCAGACAGTCTAGGAAGGAAATCCTCTGCAGAACAGAGCAGTGGGTTTCTGCAGCGGCATAGGCTTTGGTGAGCACCTCAGACCTGCTCTCCACTTTCTCCATTTGGTTAGCCTAGATCATCAGATCAAGCTCAAAATCTCCCACTGAGGCCCTAAAAGGTACTGAGGTGCTTGAAACCTTTGAAGTGCCTAAGTCTCACTGCCTCCAATGATAGGATTCATCCCACCTCCCTTCAGCTGCAAAAAAATGTGTATCTGTCTTGTTTAAGTCAATTCTCTGTAGTCAGTTGGTGGAAAGGGAGGCATCTGCTGTCTCTCTTGGATACTTATCTTAGAATAAGGTGAATTTTCTCCAGAATACCCTGTCTCTCTCCATGGGTAGTTGTGAGAACTTAGACTCCTAACTCAGACCAGGTACCCAGCTTTTAGAGAGATCAAGTGAGGTGAGAGCATTGAAACCCAACAGAAGTCTGTGTGCTTCAGTACCTCTTGAAGGCTGTTTGAATAGCTGAAGTTCCCAGGTGGTCACCCTTGTCACAGATTTCACTCTGCTGGAATAATGAAATTTCTGGTCATTGAAACAAGCCTCAGCTTTTTATCTGAACACCTGGAATTAACTCCTCCAGGGATTAAGGCATGTTACAAATTGCACCTCCTTCTGCTCCAAGTGTAAGGTCCATTTCTTTGCTCTGGCCATCACTATCATAAATGCACAGCAACATGTCTATTAAAAAATTAAACTGCTCATAAAATGCTTTTGAAAAATAACAGCCAAACGTCAACAACCCCCAAGCCCAGCAAACAAAAAATGACAGGTTACCAGTGCAAGACACTCTGCTGCATGTATTGCACCTGCAGAGGAGATGAGAGAGCAAATACATCAGCACTGGTATTAGTGACATTGCTGAAGGTTTGATGGGGAGATATATCTGTGCAATGGAAGAATCCCTAAAAGTGGAAGAGGCACTGAAGATTGGCAAACGCTTGACACCTTTTCAAAAAAAAAGATGAAATTTGAATTTGCATGAGTATTTGTAGAGAATGGTTTTTGCTCTTTGCATGGCTTACAGCTGTCTCAAGATCTTATACTTGCAGCAGTTCTGACTGAAATAGGAAACTCTAAGTTTTTGTATGAATATTCCACCTTTATTCTGAAGCTTAAAGGAAGTCAATCTGATTCCATATTTGTGGAATATAATTCCAAGATGAAAGACATAGGAATGCATGAAACAACCCTTTAAGGTGCAGTGGTACAACTGCAGTAGTATTCACTGTTCTCTACTTAACTGGGAAGAAAACTGTATGCTTCTAATATTACTATGAGCAGAAAGCTCTGGCTGTTTAACTGCCACTGAACATTTCACTTAAAAAATGAATACATTTGGACCATTTCCCAGATGTCGCATTGTCACTTCTGAATGACACATTGGAAGAGGA
Organism: Apteryx rowi; assembly: GCF_003343035.1. Lineage (NCBI taxonomy): Eukaryota > Metazoa > Chordata > Aves > Apterygiformes > Apterygidae > Apteryx > Apteryx rowi. The sequence continues at coordinate 52,988 of NW_020450219.1, read as the reverse complement.
AGTTGAATGAGAAAGTGGATGCTGGAGTGGCAAGCATATAGTTGGTCCCTCTTGCTTTTGGGGATCAGCCAGGAATCTAGCAGCTGGCTGGGAGTGTGAATGTGGGGGGGTGTAGTCAGCATGTTGACTTTAGGTGTCTAACTTAGGTGCCTACTTCTCTCCATTGCCTATATAAGGAATAGAGTCTGACAGTCACGGAGCATGGGGAGCCCGAATTGCCCATCACTGTCTCACTCGTTGTCATGACAATGAAGGCAGGCACCTAGAGGAGATGGCCTGARTGCAAGCCCCCCTGCCTTGCAGACACGTGCCACAACATGCATGCACGAAGCGAGGCAGCACCACATATCGCAGCTCACAGTTCACACTCATCATGCCGACCACTGGAAGAGCTGAGGTTTGAAGCTTGCCCCTGAGAGCCTCAAACAACAAGTCTTTGTTTGCCTGTCTGGTTTTGCTCTCCATGTTTTGGGCAAACTCAGGCATGGAGTTTGCTGGGAGGACACACAGTGCTGCAGGAGGCAAACTCGCAGTCCCAGTCCCTGCAGTCCCAGTCCCTCTGGAGCTGCATCACTGATGGGAGGGAAATGAAACTACTTTATTCGTGGCACACACTCCTACACGGGGCTGGGGAGATGCCCTTGTGAAGCTGGCACTGCAACCCATGCCTTCCTTGGTAAATTACAAGATATGCTTTAAGCTCCTTATGAAATTGATCAGTTAATTAATCAGTTTGTCTGCCTGTGCCCTACATTTAAACTTAAGCCTTTGTGGAAATTCCATTCAAATCTCTTAAGCTCTGCTCAGAAAATCGGTAAGCGGAAAAACCGTTAGCCTATAAATTACCTCACCCACAAATCAGATCCATGTCAGTTATTGAAACATTTGTGTTATTTGGAGATGCTCTTGCACCTGCGGAGGCTATGTGCACTCTTGATTATTGGAAACATTGTGCAAGTGAAGGAACTGGGCAATCTCACAGTGATGCAAACTATGTAGTTTTCTATGAAGGCATTAGCAAAGAGTTGGAGACATTCAGAATTAATTTCAGTAATGAGCTGGGATTTCAAATCTAAATATTCAGTTTCTAGCTGCATTGCAAACTCACCCCCAGAATTCACTCTGTATTACTCACCACCTTTTGCAGTCTTTAGCAATAGTAATAGATTTTTTAATACACTCAGAAAAAAAAAAGAAAGCAACAGAATTAGATTTCAGGCAGAACTAGCAATGCACTTGAACTCAGCTGGGATCCTGACATATGGAAGCTGTTAAGATCCAAGATTTTTGTTTTCTATAATTATATATTCAAGGAACAGTGCTGAAATTCAGAACAGAGGCTCGGGTCATGGCAGGATTGTAGGGGTAGGTGTTGAACCCTGAGCTGTGCTTGTAGCTGTTGAAGAGGCTGCACAGTTCTAGCAGAGACAATCGACTTTGCCTTGCTGCTTGCTTTGGACCTGCCTTTCTTCTCATCTTGACTTAAGCCTTCACTAGAACCAAAAATCCAGTCTCTGGATACAAAGACTGAATTGCAATGGATCTGTCTTTCAGAATAGTTTTTCAGCTATTAATGCGCAGATCATTGCTTCCAAAGCTCCACAGCACTGTGCAGGGATGAGGTGGAGCTATTACTGTAGAATGAGATGCAATCATTCAGCAGTATTTGCAACAAACGATGTCTCTCAAATCGGGAAACAGGGAATAAAATTATTCAGGCCAGTACATGTAGAACTTAACAAGCCTGCGAAAGATTTTTCTCTCTTTCTTGCATATAGATACCAGATTTGATGTTAGCAATTTGGCTCATTAATAACTGATTTACATTTCCCAGACAGCAAATTGCTATCTGACACAAATTTATAAAAGAGCTTCATATTGTAAAATTCTCCAGCATAGTGAGTCCTTTGTGATTTTAACTTAAGGAGTTTGTGATTAAAATTTTAATATAATCACTGCAGTCTCCTGGGATGTTTAAGAAAAAGAAAATCGTATTTCCTGCTTCTTAGAGTTCATCATAGTGGTTATTCCAGCATGCATTTAAATGCCATCAATGGGATTCTATCTGCTCTGAAAACTAGACAAAATAAGAAATCCCTGAAAGCAAGTGAAGAAGCTAAAAACTGAAAAACTCTCAATCTCAACTGAAGCACAAAGACTAACTTAGTATACAGGATCATCTCAGTTTAGCTGCATGAGCCAGATTCTCAGAGCAGGCTCAAAAGTATGCTGAAAAAAATAAAGATGGAAGGGGTAAGGGAAAGGCAGATGTAAAGCTCCCTTCTGCTCTCCGAAAAAGCAGGGTTTGCTGGATATTGGCCAGCTCACTGAACAAATTAGATCAGCTGGTTTGGTGCTTACCTCTGTAGCAGCTATGGTCAGCTCAGAGCAGGGGCAACCCCAGTAGTGAGGACTACAGGTGGCCTTGCTGCACTCCCTTTCCCCAGCCTTGGCCTCTGCACGTGGCTTGAAAGGCAGGTGGGATGGGACCTGTGGCAGGAGGTGACCCCTTCGCAAGGGAAGTTCTCCAGGAGGCAGATCTGAAGATCTAGCTGTGCCTTTGCATTACTGAAGCAGTCCTAGTGCTCTGAGAAATTGGAACCAATGGCTAATTTAAGAAAACGAGTGGTATTATTTAATCTATGATGACTTTATTCTACTCATCCATAGCTCTTTATGAGTTCTGTTGTTATTGTCTCAAATTTCTCCTTACTGTGAAACTGTAGAAGGATTTCCTGTCTGCAGCTTATCCTCTGTAGGTGTGTGACATTCAAAATCTGAAACGACAGGGCTGCTCACCTCAGGCCATGTTGTTATGTCTGTTAAGGGAATGGCTGAAGGTAACTACTGTAATATATTCTGCAGTGCATGTTCACTGTTATTATTAGCTATGGCAGTGCCTACAGGTTGGTCAGGCCTGTCACTTACCAGGTAGGTGTTTTATATATATATATATGCACATATATACGTGCAAACTGACCAGACTCCTGTTGCCCTGTTTCCTATTAATGGCCAGGTCTATACTAGCAAGCTCAGCAGGACAAAGGTCCAGGCTCGAGCACGGTCTTGTGAGTGCCCACACTGTTGAACTGGTGGCGTGCTCCCCAGCACAGATGTGGCTGGTGCCAACTGGTGCGCTCCCCACTAATGCTTGGGCACTGTTCATGGTACAGAAGGGTTTGGTATGGACAAGGCCCTTAGGGGAAGGGAGTTTAGCTTTATGAACGCAAACTGTATTCTGCCATTGACTTTCAAAGCCACAGATAGACCCGGTCCCTTTTTTTAACCAGCGTGGTTGTGCCCTTTGGGTCCAGATCCTTTAGGATCATTTTAAATCTGCATTTAGACAATTGTGGTTTCTGCTAAGTTCCTGCCCTTTGTCTGCTATGGTTATAAACAATTCAGATCTTTTTTTTGAGACTGTTTTTACAGAAAATAAATTGCTTTTTCTTTCCCTTTTCCCAAATCAAAAATATCTGTCATGATTCAGTGGAAAATATCTCTCCCCCAAACTTAAAATGCCTTCTTTCCACTTTTCTCCTTTCCTTTCTCTAGTTGCACATGGCAACAGGATATGGAGAGTGGAGAAGAAAGAGCAGGAGATATAACCATGAAAGCTTTTCAGGTTTTGCCTCTTGACAGAAACATTGTGACCCTCATTGCAATCCTCTAACATTTTTGACTTGTTCTCTACGTAAYGACTATTGCGAGTCAGTCTTGCAGGGTTAAAGCATGGTCTTGAGGAAAGTGAGGAGAAATGCAGGTGAAGCAGAGAAGCAGCTAGGGTCCCAGTAGGGAAGGGAAAAGGGGCTGCTCTGCCCAGTCCCCCATTGCATGAGCTGCAGCAGAGAAGGTGCACAGGATAAAGCTAAGCTACCCCTATTGCTGGTCACTCAAGAGCAAAATACCTCAAGTGACCATTTCCCATGGCTTGTGGACTTTCTGCCTTAAATATTAAGTTTTAACAAATTTTTAGTCTCAAAAAAGCAAGTAGATGGAAGATTTTTTTTTTATGCTGCTGCTTACACATGCAAATGTTGGAATTTTTAGCTCCTTTTAATGAGAAGACAAGGTTGTTGATTAAAACATCTTAATGAAAAAAGAATAATATTCAGTTTGGAAGCTGGTGGTATCCACACTGCAAAACTGCACCACATTTTATCTATTAAGCATATTTGAAGATCCTGGACATGGTTCTAGTTAAGTTATAAGTATGCTGAAAATGAGCCAAGAACATCATTTTCAAGTTGCATTATCCTGGTCATGTCACTTTCAAACTATCACTAAATTGTTCCTTTATTTTGTCCTTTCCCAAGGAGGCAGGGACTGTGTTGCTGTCTGGAAGAAAGCCTGCCTAAAAGTAGAGGTCCAGATCTTTAACAAGGGTAAATTGGTAAAACCCCACTGATTGTAATGGAGCAATGCTGATTTTTGTCCGTTCGGGATCTGGCCCATCAGATTTTCAACTGTTATCACCACAGGCAGAATTCAAATTGACACAGCGTGGGCTAACATGATTGAATGCAGAGCAGGCTGCCTAGTTTCCTAAATTATTTTAATAACAGAAAGAATGTAACTGGAATGCCAGGCTAAGATCTCTACCTGGATAAGGGCCCAGATTTTATTTAATCTCTAAATGTCCTTTTTTTTTTTTAATAAGCCCATTGCAAAGTCATTTCTTTTCCATTATGAAGTTTGTCATGACATAGTCCCCAGGAACACAAGTCTCAGATTCCCTTCAGAGCTGCAAAATCCTGCAGCTTCAGGTAGAAAGCATTGGTTTGAATAGGTCTTGTAGAATAAGTGAACAGTGGCAACAAAGAAACCTGCCCCCTCCAAAACCCCATTGTAGATCAGCTGCTTAAGTGCATCCCTGAGACGTGTGTGCATCCTGGCCATGCCGTGCCACAGCCTTTTGTGGGCCATTGGGGTTGCAAATGATCCAAAGTGACGTAGCATGCTGGCGTCCACGACTCCGCGTGATCGCGCTGGGCTCGAGCTGCAGCACGTCCGTGTGGGCATGCCTGGCAGAGCTGGCAGAGCTGCCGCGGCTGCCTACCTGTGCCCGGGAACGTGCAGGCAGCACGGTCCCCGTGGGACATGAGGAAGAAATGTCACCTCCTCTGGGCACGCACTTGCTGGCTGTGCAACGATGCTTGCTGCAGAACAACCGCAGCCGGGCTCCCTTCTGCACGGGCTTTGGACGGGGTGACTGAAACGGGTGTAGGAGCAGTAGTAATCTGCACATAAATAGATTGGCACATCAAAGGAGACAAATTAAAAACAAAATCAGAACTGTTTGATTTCTCCCCTTAGGAAAAAGAATTGCATTTTCCCTCACTTGAAATAAATCAGACATTTTACTTCATCTGCCCTTGTTGTGTCGGAACAAAGCTAGCCGATTACTTGATATCTCAGCTCTGATTTGGGGAGTATTTTTTACTCCTCTAAGAGATTCAGAGGGTGGTAAAAAGCCTCATTGTAATTCAGTAATTAGTATGTCTCCTTCTGTTGACCAGAAATGCAAGGGTATCCTTTTCTGTGAATGTCATTTTCTCTCTGGGCTCTTGTACTTTAATTTCCTAGATGTGAAAACAGGAGCAGAAGATGAATTAGATATTGAAATGAGAGGATATGAATATGACTCTGTTCTCCTATAGAACTTTTTATTTAAAAGACTTTTATAGTTAAGCAAAACAGAATAAAGGACTTAATAAATCAATTGTAATGACCAAAATGTTTTTATACTTTCAGAATTTTATTCTGGAGAACAAACATAGTTTAAAGAAAATCCAAAGCTTTAGTGCACTTACTGTTCCAGTGCATTTTCTCTTCTCCCACCTATCATCCCAGCAATATGGCTTTACTTCTCTTAAGTTATTAATCTAGGTTTTGTGTTTTGGGGGTAGAAATAACTTTTTTGTTGTGCCTAACACAGCAGTGCCTTGATGCTTAATTAGTTTCTCTAGATGCTACTGATCCACAAATATTAGAGGTAGAAAGGCTGTGTTTGGTACCTGGCTGAAGGGTTCTTAGGTAAGATGAGCTTGTCTATCTCTGCTTTCAAATACACAGGGATTAGTTTGAAAGAAATGAGATATCTCTTCTGTATGAAGGAGGGGATTCATGCATTGCTAATATTTGTTTTCTTGGATATATATATTTTTGTCCTAAAGGCATATTTGTATTCTGCCTTTCCTGATCACCCAGGGGATTCTGTCTCACCCAAGCATGGTTAGTATATTGTTTTTTCACCTCCTGCCTGATGATCGCTGAGCTTTTCCGAGGTTAAAAGCACCAGCGCTAAGAAACTACCATCGATGTAGGAGAGGGACATACCTTCCTCAGCACCTCTCTCCCCTGCTCTGCTCCTTCCACTGACCTCTTTTATGATACAGAGCAGATGAGACCTCACCACCTTGCTTGAAGGTTTGGCTTTGGGATTCTGAAAGGATCATTTCATTCCTGAATACTTCTCCACATCCCTGAATCAGCTCCTTTCTGGGGCTTCTGTGTGCTGGCGTTGCCGGTCGCAGCAGAGAGCGTCTTTGTGAAGGAGCCGGGCTATTCTCAGGGGCACCCCAAGAATGTGGAACTCGTCCCAGAATGACCACAAACCTCACTGCTTTCTGGAATATACAAGCAATATGTCTTTTCCCTCTCATCCTGCAGGAACAACAGAGGTTTATGGTTTTTCTTCCTAAGGACTAGGCTAGGACCTGCTAGACAGTAATCAGTTCTCTATTTTTCTCCTTTGGAAGTTGCTTATATACGGCCTGAAGACCTGAACAGATGATGGGAAATGGTACAATCACCACTTTTCTCCACCACGAGTCCTGCGGATGCCTCTGTGAATGCCAGGTGCCTGGGTGCCAAGAGCTGTGCCACTAAACCTAAGCCCAGTGTCTGTCCCGCTCCTCAGAGTGCTTCCTGTGATGTCTTCCTTGGTAGCCAGAGCAGAGAGTATTCACAGCAATGCTGCTCAGTAAACACACATTTCATGGAAAAAACCTGAGAGACTGTCCCTTTTGTTGGAAATTTTTCATGAATTATTTTTGTTTAGGAAAACATGATATCATTCTGATGGTAAGAAAACAAACTAACAGTCCAGCTTTCTGTTACTCCTAAAATATCACTTCCTCTTTTTTCATTTAGGAATATAAAAGAAGAAAGTGGAGAAATAAAATAGCCAAGACCAAACCCTAAGTCTGCTTCTCAGCTTTTTCTTCTTTTTCTGCCTTTGGCCAGTGCTTGAAAAAAAGAAAGAGATTGTGCAAAAGAACATGTTTTCCCCTTGCAACTTGAAAATTTAAAAAAGGAAAAAGGATAGATTTTTTTTTTCTGGTTGTAAAATGATTTTGGGGAGAAAATTTCTCTTAAGCAAACTTCTATTTTTCAGTCAAGGCATGCTAACCAGTTTGGGTCACCACATTCTCTGCCTTCTTAGACCACAAATTATAGATGCCATAACAAATGTCAAAAATATAGCAGAACATAATAAATTATACATGCACAGGCACAAGCTCACTCAGTCATATATACACACATATGTGTGTGTATATATAGTCATATATGTGTGTGTATATACATAATATAAATATACACACAAATATATATATATACGTGTGTGTGTGTGTACATACATACATACATATATATATGCACAGATGTAAAGTAGACCTGTCCACACTTGTCCCTTCGGAAGGTCCTTTTCCCTGCAAGATTATCTGTGTTTCCCTCTGTTTTTATTGGCCCTATCAAATGTTCTGACCAGAATAAAATTCATCCAGCAGTACACTATGAGGCTGTGCTTCAACCAGCTGTTTGGCACATTTATGAACTGTGCAAGTAAAGCCTGAAAGATTTGCGTATGTCACAAAAGAATGGCAATACAGCCTGAAAATTACACTTAGGGTGGATCTTGCAGTGATACTAAAACTCGGTCCTTATAAGAGGGCCTTTCAGGTAAGAGTGTGAACACTTTACAAATGCCAATTAATTTCATTAGACCACATAGCAACCATACATACTAGGTAAAAAGCAAGTTCCTTCCCTTCTGAAATGCTACAAAAGTTGGAGTAAGGACTTGTGCAGTGTTACACAGCAGTCATGAAGAGACGATAGAGGAACTGTTTATTGAGTGGGAAAATAAGTGAGCTGAAATTATGAGAGCTCTGTTTTGGCTGTGTTAGCTGAGTTAACTAACTAGCACCCATATAGGGTGTCTTGAAACAAGACCTAAGGTTAAATCTTGCAACTTACTGTTCCCAGTATCAGAGCAGTGGTTCAGTATTAATTCAGAAAGGTTTCTCAGGATGGGGGCAGAGCTAGTGGGTGAGTAGCCCTCCATCTCCCTTGCCAGCCCTTCTCCATGTGGTGTACGGTGAGACCACACATCTCCCCCACTGTCCTGGTCCCTTACTGTTCTCTGCGGTCTCATCCTCCTCACATCACAGTCATACTCTGGGTACAATCACAGGTTAGTAATAGCTCTTCATTTTATTAAATGCCTCTATGATTTTTGTTCCAGCAGGGAAATTCATGGTCAAACAGGTAGAAGGGGAATTGTCTGTGAGCCTGCAGACCCCTTGCATGATGGAGATGCCCTGAAGAGCAATTGTCTCTGGATCTTGTACAGCTGTGCTGCCTGAAAGTGCTACATCCCCTTAAACATCCTCTTTTTCCTACTTTCTCCATGAGGCAGTCTGGGAATATACTGTGCTCTTTTCATCTTGCAGGCTTGCACCCAAGATTGAGGTGGACCAAAGCAGCTTAAGGTATGTGCATAGCAGAGCAGGATGTAGAAATTTTGGCTGAACACGGAGTGAACCAGTGTGCCCTCCCAGAATGACTTTAGCCAGGCTAACAGGCCTCTCTGCAGGGCTCTTTCCCTCTGGTGCAGCTTTGAACTGATGCATCTATACTGCCTTCAATTTCTGTGCTAGCTTGCTGGCAACCAGCCCTGGGATGTTTGCACCATTCTGTACTGCACTGCATCCTCAAGGCTGTCCTGCTTCTCTGCAGCCACCGTGAAAACTTGGGCCTAAATTGTAATCCCAAAGCACTGCTGAAAAGCCAGCTCTTAGGACAGTTACTGCACCTCCCCTTCGCACTGCAGACATGGTCTACTCTGAAGGTAATGCCTCCTACTCAGGTTTCAATGAGCCTGCTCAAGGATTAAGGGAGGACTTAACGGGACACTGACAAGCTGCTCTCAAAGACTTCAGTCTCAGAATCCCATGTTACTTCAAACTTTGCAATAGTTCCTCTGGTTTGCAGCACAGGCCTGTGATCATAGACCCACTTCCCCAGCTGCCGTCAACACAAGCCCTGCAGATAATAACAGGTTAGGGTGCCTGTCTCTCACCCTGCAGCCTTTACATCTTGGTCCTCCCGTAGCACCCAGCGAAAGGGGAGGTGAGCTTTGCAGCATGATCTGATGGTGCATTTTTTGGAGCTCTGATGGATCAAATGGAAAGAGACGGATGAATTTACTCCTAGTACAAATACACTCCATATATGGCCTGGTTTGGAGTAGTGTTGTGGTCCAGAACGCACCTGTGCCGAAAAAAGGCTCTCTTGGTTAATGATGTTTCTGCGTCACATTTGTTTAAGCCTTGAGTTTTGTTATGCAACATTCCATTGACAGATGTGCTCACAACATTTAGGGTCCCCATACTAAGAGGAGTGTAAAAGCCCAGTGCTTTTTATCCTTGTTAAATATCAAAGAGGTACGTGAAATACAATGTTTTTTAAAGATGTTTATTGAAATCTATTTTCCTTGCTGCTAAAAATGTGTATTCATCATGTGACTAGGAAAGAACCTCTTGGTCTGGCTGAGCAGCTGCTCTGAAGTGATCTGTACGCATGGTCTCTGTCTCAGGTACAAGGCAGTGGCCTGGGAACTCTGATTTGACCCTGCAGGAGTCAATAGTGAAACTGCTCTTGGCAAATCAGGCTAGGCTAGGAGCAATGAAGCCAGTTCATACCAGTCAGAGGACTGAGGCAGCCACGTAGGTCAGGGAACCAGGAATTCAGTAAAAAAGAAAAGACCATTCCCCCTCATCTGAGATGCAGAGTACCCCCCTTTTTCTCTTGGGGGACTGATATTCTGACTCCTGCCTGCTTGAGAGATCCTTGCCAATGCTACGCTCTCCTCTGAGAATAAAAAGCAGATAAGTGGAGATTCCAGGTGAGTCATTGAGAACAGGCCTGGACACCCTGGTGATGATGTCCGTGATGAAGCAGCTGAGAAGGACCTCCCCAGCAAGCGCTACAGTGTGCTGCGCCAGATGGTGCTCTCCAGGGAAAGGGGAATCTCTGACTATTTCTACCTTTCAGACTCTTATTTTTAGGAGCTGGTTTCTATCCCTGGCTTCTGTCTGTCCCCCGCATATCACAGAACAAGCATCTGCTTGAGGGCCTAGCAGAGGCACCAGCAATACCCATGTGCTTTGAAGGGGGATTCACAGAAATCTCTTCTACTAGGACACATAGCTGCTTTGCAGTTTTCCTTGTTTTCCAACTATGCTTTAGGAATACCCAGACATCCAGCTCAGGGAGATAACTTACAGGTCTTATGAGAGTGCTTTTCACCTCCTGGCTTTAATATATTAAAGACCCCAGAGCACAGTCAGGTACTGGCAAACAGGCACTTACCCATAATCACACATGACATAGCCATCTTAGTAGGTCAATAGGGAGAGTTTTCATTTAATCTAAAGGTATTTTATTAATATTACTGGCTAGCACAGCATTTGTTTTAAATTTTGAAGTGGAATAATCAGGTTGTAGAGTCTCACAAAAATAACAGAGCTACTTAAAGCCCTTTGCACTGAGGACCAGTTTGGGGTTTGATGTGAGTGCTGGGTCGTACTTGGGATTCATTCATTTTATCACTCCTATTTTGTCGGATGTGCAGGGTTTTCAGAATCAGCTGGAGTGGGTGATGCTTTTAATTACCTTAATGCTACACTTCTCTGACACACAAGGTAATTTTGCTCATTTGAAAGGGGTCCTGAGTAACTTAGGTTAAATAAAGCTATCTGATGTATCTGATTCTTTTGCTAAATAATCTCTAAGCAACTTCCTGCTCCGTTTACATGGCTTTAAGGTCAGGCAGGAAGCATTGATTGTTGTGCTAAATGCTAGTTTTTAAGATTTCTTTAAGGTCTTTAACACTTATATTTTTAGAGCTTTAGAAAAGATCTTTATTTTCAGTTTTGCATTTTGAAAGAGATGGGGGGCTTTGTTTCTGAGTTGGCAGGGGAATAGCATTTGYGTTGTGAGGCGGCTGTACCATGAACCTTAAAACACATAGTTTGCTCCACATTTTACTGACAGCTCTGATGCAATAGAAAAGTCAGAGGGCAAGATGCACATTGTATGCAAACAGGAAAATCGTTTCTTCTGGGATCTGTTAATAAATGGTAAATGGTTTCACACCTTTGCTGTAATAGGTTGTCAGCGACAACAGGGTGCTATGATAAATACTGAACATGCAGAAAGGTTCTTGGTTAAATGAAATCTTTGTGAGTAGGAAAGACTGAGGACTCTACCTGACTGCCCAAAGATAGAAGTCTATTGAAAAGGAAAATTGGAAAATGAAGAGCATCTATAAACATTTCATAATGGCTGAGACTAAGCAGTKGTGGGACAAGCCTAGCCCAGTGGTTTATAAAGGGATAACTGAGAACAAAAGCTATTTAGTTTTATGCCTGTTTTTAAGTTAAGCTAGTTACATACTATTTTCCTGAGAAAGGAAGAAGTAAACCAAAACCTCTAGAGTATAATGGCTTGAGATAATCTCAATCCTCCAAATTCAGAGGTCCTTTTCTTTAGACGTTGGGAGGATTTTTATTGACAGTATTGTTGTCTTTGCTTCTGGACAGCCCTGCGTAGTGACATCTGAGGAGGTTCACAGTCACTGAGGGTGCGGCTGCACTGCTACATAAAAGGGAGTGTGCTGAGCATTGGGCCCAACTGTCCATATTGCTTAGCTGTTGGCTCACTCCCTTTCTCAATCGCTCCGAGTGGCTTTCTCCAGACCGATGCCTGGACACAAGTCTGGCGATGGCTTGCCCAGGACTGCTCCCATTTGGCCCCATGAGATAGCCAGCATTAGTTGAGGTTTCCACCCAGTCCTGCCACATCCCTCCTGCTCCTGTCCACCCTCAGAGCATCCAAAGAAGACGGCCAGCACCACACTATAAAAACACTGCTCTGGTGGGCTTCAGCACAGTCCTCAGGTTATTACCCAGAGAAAATAGTTGTGTCCTAGGGCTGATGGTGCACTAGATGAGGCCCAGGGCAGAGTCCTTGTTGGGGAGGGAGGATGCGGTGGCAAGGTCAGGCTGCTGTAGGGGCTCTAGCYGTAAGCAGCCTATATGTGAGCCAGGCTGTGCCACGTGGCTTGGCTGGCGAGAGAGAGGAAGAAGGACTGGTCCTTCATGCCTCTTAATTTATCAGTATAGATATAGCCTATCTGCAGTGGTGCCACTCACCAGTGTGGTTCTTGTGTCTCATTGGAGCTCACTGATATGGCTTCTCCTTTCCTACAGGACAAAGTTATCTGTTATTGAGTGCATGGGCAAGGGCAAACCTGCTTCATTATATACATAAGAGGGCTGAATCAGAGAAGAAAGGATTAAAGTTACGCAAGCAAAGGTAACTCTGGCATTTCTTAATTTTGCAAGTGAAATGATGTTCTTCTAATGCATGCATTAATGTTACAACTGCTTTGCTGTGCAAGTGCTGAATGTGAGACCAGATCCTACCATACAGCTGGACCAGGCAATGCTTGTCTTTGATGAGTGAGTGCTGTTGCTTGAGTCATTCTGAAACAGATAAAGGAAGCAAGAGACAAATCACAAGGGAAGATGCAAATAAGGAGCATGTTGGGCTCCCACAGACTCTGCACAGTTGGGGAGTTGTTTTTTGATGGCAGTATCTAGAGACATGCCTTTGATGCCTACTGCAACTCACCTGGGGATATTGGGCTGAGATAACATCTGTCTGAGTGGAACTTCAGGCTTCTCTTTTCCATGGTAAACATAATTTTGGATGGCAAAAGGGACTTGGTGCACACCCAGGTCTTGCCCCTCTATAGTGTTAGAATGTAGCTAGGGTATGTGCTTGAATCCAGGTCCAAAGGAGAGCTGTCTGGTGTAATAGGTGGAAGCGGGAAGAATAGCAAACTGTTGCTTTTGCTGAGTCTCTTGCTTTGTGGAAGAGCAAAGGCCAGCCTTCCTTAAACAAGTTTAGTGTCAACATTGATCATGAACTTGGGAAAATTAGCTTTAGTATGAAACAACGCCAATGGCATTCTGTCCCTTCCATTTCCTTCCTTTACTGCTATGTTAAAAGGTCAAGGATGAACATTAAAGCACTAAAGAGTTTGAAGCAAGTGTTTCCTTCTCTCAGTTTCACCCCTTCAGTGCATTTAGCCCTCTTTGTGCTAACCTGAATGACCTGCCAGAAGCTGCTGCAGTTTCTGTGAGTAATGGGGAGAGCTGCTTAGAGTTGGTCTGTGAAGGAAAATTTGGCTTTTGATTGAAAGCAGACAAACAAACTGAAATAACACAAATTAGTGTGGGTTTTTTCTGAGTTTTGGCAAAAATGAAAGTAAAATTTTCAGTGTTTTTTGGCTAAAGATGTTCTGAGTTTGGACCAAGTACTGTTTGGGTTTGGCAGTTTTTGGGTGGAAGTTTTTCTGTTCTTGGCATTTTCAGTTTTCCATTGGGAAAGCAGATGTTTTCTGTGCAAGTTTTTGTCAAGCTGAAAAATACCCTTCCCTGGGGCAGTAATTTCTTGAGTGGTCCTCCTCAGAGGGGATCTGCTGACAGGCCCTCTGACCTGGGGCAGGGCGATAGGAACCCTGAAGAAAATAGTTGCATGTCTCAAATGTTGGCAAATGACAAAACCCTCAAATGGTCATTGCTTTCATCTTCTCATCGGACACAGTCCAGAGACCATCATTCTGTTCCCAGCTCTTCGGCTGATCCCCCAAGGCGCTTAGGTGAATATAACACAACACTTTATTTGAGGCTATGATCTGCTTTCAAGGTCTTCCAGGGATGATGAAATTGTAACAGTTCTCCAAACATTCTGATACCTAAGAGGTCCTCCTCCAAATAGATCCAGAAATAGTACTTTGTACTGGCCTCTGCTAGCAGTGCATCTCTTTCCTTCAGTCTCAGCTCACCTTGGTCACTGAATGGGAGCATTGGTCTGGACATTGCCTGTCACCCATTTGCACTGGGACAGCAAGAATGACATAACAACAGATATCCCTGAACCTAAGCTCTAGCTTATTTAGGTTCATTGTCACATCTGGCTTCTCTGAGCTGAACTCTGTTCTGTGCTTTTACTCCCTGTCACTCAAACAAAGTGAAGACATTCAACCTCTGGAGCAAGTTACTGTGGTGATGGCCTGGTGAGCCAGGGGTTAAATGGCATAATGGGCCATCTTTATTTCTCCTAGCTGCTCAAAGTGGATACAATCAGGAGAGTATATGGCAAATTAGCCAAGGATCATGAACAGATGTAGAACTTGTAATACTGACATCCGATGTGGACCTGTATTGCAGTCACCAGAAAGATGATCTCATACAGCCAACAGCTTTCTCCTCTCTGCATACTCTTTCCTTTGTAAGGAACTCCACTGACAGACTGTGTCATCCCCTGGGTGTTGCCCTTGGTCATATTTGATTTTTAAAGGAAGTTTGGCTAGGTAAGCACAAATTGGAGTGGTGGAAGGTCATTAGGACCAACTCACCCCCTGCAATGGCAGTATAATGTCATAACTTGTCAGAAAACTTGTGCTAATGGATTTCGTTGGAGATGGAGAGGTCTATCATTAGATTATTATGTGGTTTCAGCTTGAGTTAGGAACTGATGTGGTAAAGATTTGGAGAGGACACAGATCTAATGAGGAGTTGTCTGAAAGAGGTATTGCGTTCTGGCTTCTGGACTGCTGTTAACTTTCTATCCAGGCATGGTCAAAGGGAAGGGGACTAGGTCAGGTAATCTAGCTTGTCCAGTTAAGCTTGCCTATATGCATTTTTCCATGATCCTTTCAGCTATTCAACATGACCGACTGTGATGAGGGTGATGTATCTTTCATCTCTTTTTATGTCATCTGCCCTATCTCCAATTGTGGATCCCTGTGGATCGTCTCTGGGGGCTCTGTTGTCTCACATACCCAGCAGGTGGGACAACAGAGACATAAAAGTGATCTGGAGCACCTTGACTGCTATAAGAGATGACCCAGACTGAGCAAGGCTAAAAAATGCTGATAAAAGAAAAGACAGACACGGATTTGAAAACCACACCTGTAACCTGTGGGACAGCCCAGTGAAGAAGGAGAGTGGTTGATCCCTTTGTGGATGAAGTCTGCATGGGTTTCCACTTTTCTTCTCTCACTTTTTCCACTCCATGGTATGCTTCTGGGTCAAGCTATGTCCCTAACTTTCACATCCCAGTTCTGTTTATTTGACTCAGAATATTTTCCTATGCTGTCCCAGATTCTTTGTTGCCTGTGTGGGTGCTTCCCTTCTGTCAACAGAAGACTGCTCCCAGTGGGATTTTGGGTTGGCCTCAGTGGTCAAGAAACCAGTGTCTTCCTTGGTTTTGTTTAGATGCCTTCTGTTCCTTCTTTGATATTGACCTCAGAGATGATTATGGCATATGACTCAAACAGCAGGGCCAGTATCCTCTTACTCTAGTGGTTTTGGGGATAAACAGGTGGCAGATTTARAGAAAGCACTGATAAAATTTATCTACGCTATGCTTTTTTTGCTTTCTCTCCCTTTCTTATTTTTTAGTAATTTCTGATTCCCTGCCTTTTTCCCGGTTATGTCTGAGTCTGTGTTTACTCTAAAGCCAAGCAGCTGCTAACATGACAGACCGTTGTATCCTCTAGATGTCTCTTATCAACCAGGACAAACAGGCAGCAATGCAAATCAGCATACCCTGAGGGAGGACTCACCTCACCTGGATGATCACAAGTGCACAGGGGCATTCTCAGCCCATACTGTGCTTCTCAGAAGGACTGGGGAACATGCGATGTTATCTTGCACCTTGCACATCTTGCCAGCTGAGCTGTCAAGTGCTGTGTTCCCAAGTGCAGCTTTTTGCCTTGTTGGCCTGCGGGAACACGGTGTCTTTGGGTGGATTTGGAATGCCGGTGGTTTCTTCCAGGTCACGACTACCACATGAGCTCCGTGGTACATGTTTGGGAGCGCTAAACTACTGGGATTTTTCTGCTGTCAGTTGGATGGCAATCAATTGACACTGTACTTTGGTCATGTAGGATGCATTTCTTTTCACTTGACTTTGGATGCAATTACAGAATCAGGTTTTCTCTAGAGCCAGTGGCATATTGGCAATTTTGATTTGTCTGATTTTGGAATGAGAAGGCTACATGTCTCCCTGAGTAGGAGGAGGTCTAGCCCTGGCTCGCTGTCTTAACGTGCCAATAGCCCTGTTAGCTGATGAAGAACAAATTCACAGAGGAAGATGTAAGGTGGGAATGAGGATGAGTGCAGTAGGGCAAAGCCCACAGTGATGCATGCTGAGGGTGAAACTGAGCCTGAATGTATGTACAAAGGGAACTGTGCAGACCTATACCATGCTTTTGAGGCTCACACAACTGGCTCCTGCTTTCTGTGTTCTCTGTAGCTCAAGTCTGGAGTTCAAACCTTTGCCGCACAGCCTCTGCACCATCCCTTGGTCCAGATCCAGCTGTTGTCTTGATTTGCCTGCTACCATTTTAGGTCACTTGACAGGATCCATCCAGGGACGTGCTGAAAAGAGACTGTGGCACTGGTCTGAAGGGGAAAATGAGTATTCTGGCTGCCAGTTCTTACCAATTTCATTCTGGCACTTACCCTATTACATAATCTGATGTACTGTGCCTGCCATGACCCATGGAGCACACGGTTTCAGGCACTAGGAAATCTGGGGGGTCTGGAAAACGAGAGAGATTGTGCAGAACCTCCTCCATCTTCCCCTCCAGGTCTTTTGCCCTGTCTGCTGCTCCAGCACCCCTGCCTGGGAGAGTAAGTCTGGTTCCACCAAAGTGCCTTCCTAGTTGCCTTTGCAGTGGTACACTTGTGTATGATGGAAGAGTGTAGTTAATGAGGGGAGAGAGACATTATTTAGGGTAAATTTTCACAGAAAGGAGCAGCTGAATGATATTAAAAGAGAAGACATGTAGGCTGAATATGACAGGGAAAAAAACCTTGGCTGCGAGATATGTCTAATTTTCCAAGGGAAGTGGTGGAAACCTTATCACTTAGGACATTAAAAATAGGTAGCACAGAACACTACAACAAATGCTGTTGTGAAATACCCTTAACTGGTAAATAGGTGGACTGAAATGGCTTCATGTATCTTATACATTTATTAATCCTTCCCAGAGCTATTCTCTGCATCCTAAAGAAAGATTCCTTTGGCTCCCAGCACTTTGTCTCACAAGTAATTAAGCAGAAATGAGTCTATCACTGAGTACATTTCAATGTGTGTCCTCAACTGGCTGGAACTCAACCTGGGGATTCAGGATCTGCTTGCAATTAACATTCCATAGTAAGACTCCACACCCTCTATTTGTCTCTTCCTAATTATGTGTTGGAAACACACATTTCTCCTACCATTAGTGATTTCAGCAGAAGAGTTTTAGCTGGGCTTTAAATTGCCTTCTACCTCAATTTAAATATTCCCTGTTATTTTAGGTTTGTAGGCATTACACAAGTAAACCTTTTCTCAAGGCGTCACAGGGAAACAAGCCACTGACTCAAAAACTGCTGAGCTGCTTCCTGGGTTGACGATATCACAGATTTAGGCTGTGATCTGCTAGTTTTTGTGCCTTTCAGTACTGGCTGTTAAAGGTTTCATTCCTAATTAGCACCAGAGCCTGCAGATGGGAGGGGCAATTGGGAATGGGGCTGGACGGGGTTGTTTTTTTTTTTTGGTGAAACTCTTTGTCTCGCCAGTTCATCACAGCAACTTTTTCATGGCAATGCATCAGATGGGGGAACTTTTCATCAGAAAGATTTCTCTGCCTTAAGACAGAGAGAAACAAAATGCATCAGCTTTGTCTGAATAGGGCCTTTAACTGGGGTCTTTTATGAGCCCAGCTGGAAGTGAGGGGCTGAGTGGCCGCAGCTCCAGGTACAGTTATTTTACTGGTGTGATAACAAGGTCCTGTCCGTTATGGACTAGCCTTGAACAAATCCATCAGTGAAGTATTGCGCTGCTTGTCTGTTCTCTCCCTGTTTCCCTCGGCCTGCCTGGAGCCCACTGTGCCAAAGGTGCACCCTGCGTGCTGCGGGATGATGTGGCCGTGTCACAGCTGGCACATCCAGCTAGGGACATGCAGGTAGCAGCACAGCAGGCTGGAGCCTTCACCCTGGATCCAGAATAAAGCCTGAACGGATCTGCAGGGACTCATGCCCCCCCCCGTGCCAGCCCTGTGAGGATCCCCAGGGAGAAGGGGAGAAAGTAGCAGGGTCAGCCCCCCTCYAGTGGGAAATTACAGCCGGCCACCCTGGTGGAGCCTCCTCCGGCTGGGTACCGCTAACGCTGCTGCTGCCAGGGCGGCAGCAGTAAGAAGGGCCAGGATAATGTGTGTCTGAGGGAAACCAAAACAGTTTGTTCCCAGACTCCACACAGCTTTTAGTGCCCTTGACTGTAATGGTAATTAAAAGCAAACAAATCTGGATGAGCTCTGTGAGGCTGCCAGATCCCCGCAGAGACACCTCAGCTTTTCTTTATGTTTTTTATGGTAATGGGAGGCCTGGTGGTGAACTCTTTGCTGCTACTAGTAAACGGTGACATATGAGATGTCCCTTTGGAGCCAGTGGATAAAATCGTGGCTCTGCTAAAGCTGGTGGCAAAATTCCCTTTGACTTCAATGGAGCCAGAGWGTTCTGCGCAGTTATTTTCCATATACAATTCACTCAAGGGGACGCCCACCTGCCAAACGGTCCTTTTTTCCTCTAATGATTAATAAGTTAACAATAAGAAAAAGACTTTTTCTGGAATGGTTTGTATTTGGGAACTCCAATTCTGACCTACTAAGACTGCTCTGACTGTTTTAGCCGTGAGGCAAATTTGCAAACTGGCCTAGGGAAGCTGGTACTTGTTATTGTTGCTTCAAAGACAGTCTATGTGGGAGAGGGAATGAGATGTGTTGGGATTAAAATACCCTAGCTGTAAAAAGCAGTAATAATTACCGTCTACATGTGGGCAAGTCAAAAGGGGTTATTACCAAAAGAAATTTAAACTCTTTCTGTTTGCAGAGAAAACTGCCTGAAATCTAGCATTATTCATGCGTACAGCATGGATTGTTTTTAAACGCAGTTTTCTGCAAACACCACTTTTATAAGGCCAATTTTAAATGGATAGAGATGACATTAAGAGGTTTGGCATCAGGTTAGTGAGGATATAATGGAAATTACAGAAGGCAGGTCTGCTCAGAGGAGCCCTGGGAGCTGGTGTGCCAGCGGGGCTGCCTCCTGTGAGAGTGCACAGCACACCCTGGACAGTTGGCGTGTGTGTTATTAATCTTGCTTCGATCGTGGGTCTTGACAGTGTCAGTGTGCTTTCTGAGCTGCCAATCGTTTTGTACCATATTTTGCTGTCCTCTCCTGGCTCTAGGTCAGGCAATTAAAAGATTCACAGATTTTAAAAGGACTATCAAGTCATCTGGTCTGACTTCATATAGATACTGTGCGCTTCCATATAACCCCGTCTGGATTCCAGTAACTCGTGGTTTTCCAATTCATGTTCTCCCAAAATACATTCACTCCTGATGAGAGAATACCACTGTTCAGTACATATATAATTTCATGTTATTTATTTTTGCACTTGGTCTCTTTTCATTGGTTTTAATGAAAATCCTCTACAGACTTATCCAAATAAATTGGAGGAGAATCAGATCCCAGTTCTCCCTCATATCTTTTAGAACACCTTCAAATGGAGAGGATCTTGGCTTAGTGCTCTCCTATCTTCTGCAAGGACCTTGGCAGACAGATGAATAGACAACTGTTATTTTTGCTGCATTTGGGCTGCTGTGCTTTTTATAAGTCACCAAAGCCAGTCCCAAACATTTTGTGAAACATGTCCCATGTGGTTGAAAATATTAATTGAAAAATTTCTGAGTATGAAAGGAAGTGCTTCTTCCATTAGCTTTAATTAACAGGCCAGTTTCCTAACCCACAGTTGCTTGGGGGAGAAAATTCCTTATACTTGAAAAATCTTGGCTACTGATGCCACATGCCATTCCTTCAGCCTTCAGTTTTGTGTTAGAAGTTGAGTGTCTGTGTGTTTGTGCGTGTGTGTGATATCACTCCCTTATTATAACTTCTTCTACTTAGAAACCGCCATGCCACAATTCTGTCAGCTCCAAGATTAAGGTACTTAATAGCATCATTTGGGTTGTGTCTTACAGCAAGATTCAATCAGTTCTTTGTTGCATACATTGTTGGCTATCATTTGATTGGGCAATGACTGAATGTACATTTGGTTTGGAAAAGCTGTTGCACAATGCTTTATTCCCTATTGCTTCATGGAAACTTGGACTTCCTCTTCTTAGCTTCACTTTCTGTGAGTTATACTCTGCTGGGGAGCTGTCTTTGAACCAGAAACCAGTCACGATGAGAGCATCTGTTTTATTTGTCTTTATTTATTTTTTCTATTCCAGGTCCACAAACTTAATTCAGTGATATATGGGTTTCATTTGTATGGTTATCAAAGCCTATTTCTTCATCTGCTTCCTGGCTGTACACAGGGCAGAAGCAAGAATATTTTCCTTCATAATGTCCCTGTAATATAATTGTTTTAAGTTTGGCAAATATTTCCCTTTCATTTTTGTTAGGTATTTATTTTT
The DNA here is from genome assembly GCF_003343035.1 of Apteryx rowi. Taxonomy (NCBI): domain Eukaryota; kingdom Metazoa; phylum Chordata; class Aves; order Apterygiformes; family Apterygidae; genus Apteryx; species Apteryx rowi. The sequence goes on along the minus strand of NW_020450219.1, from coordinate 32,098 downwards.
CTTCCCATCTGTTGAAAAGATTTTCTTATATAACAGCTGTTTTCATCATTTATATCACCACAAAGTAAAAATCACCTATAGACACTGGAATTTTATTGCACTCGCTATATATTTCACACCCACTTGTTTATGAAGTGGCTTGAGTACGTACATCCTCAGCAGTTTATGGATCCAAAAATATCCGGCTGCTTTATAGATCTAATGAKAGCTATACTTGTAGACATGAAGAAATACTGCCCACAAGCTTTGCTAGATTTTCATGAGTTCTGCTGATTCATGCCGGGGTGACCTAGGAGGTTTCCAAGACACTCTGTCTTCCTTGCCCCCTCTCTCCAGCGCCGCAAGAGGTTTCAGCTGAACAGTGAAGGGGCCCCTCTTGCATGCCCACGAGTAATGCAGCCTTCTGTGCTACTGTCCTTGGAGAGAAATAGCACCTCTGGGCTGCAATTTATCACATCCTCACACAGATGTTCAAAACAGGCCAGATGACTTGCATACTAAAAATGATCTATTTCTTTACCTGTGATTATAGAGGGATGCCAGGCTACTACCTCATGTGTAGGTGTCGATGGTGTTGACATGTTAAGGTGAATGAGACAAAATACCCAAGTATCCCAATGGAATAGGCTGCTCTATAACCTATTGTTATAGACAAGTGTGTTTACTCTTTACACAGCTGTTAGCAAACTCATGGGTGCCCCTGGTCCCGAGAGGCAATCAAGCCTACAGAGGCCACAGTTTGACTTGCAACAACTGATGAACTGCAGCAAAGATTGAACCAGGGAATCCAGAAGCAGGCAAAGAACATAATTTCACCTGGTAAGCGAGACAGTCTTCCTACCATGCTGACTCTTAGCCAACTGATGGAGGTTTAATTAAAAGCAAACGAGACGTGTATTTTAGAGCTTCTGCTGCTCAGATTTTGTCTCTGGTGCAGCTCCATGTTGCAGCGGGTCCCACTCTGGCCTTGCACTTCCACCCTGTTGTTGTTCCAGAGACCAAAGGGACAGCCTTGGCAGCCAGGCTGAGCCTAAAACAACACAGTCACAGGTTTTGCTCTGAGTGCAAGTTGTAGGTTCCGGTTCTCCCATTAGGCTTTGGCTTTCTGAGCTTTTTCTTTCTTCTCATGGGTGCCATACAAGTATATGAAAATGAAGAGTTGGCATTTCAGTTGTCTCGATGCCCTTGCCATGGATTTGTCCCTCCTACCATCTGACTGTACTTTGCAAAGACTATTCTCTGGTTGTCGCTTGCAATATGTCTTGTTCCAGTAAGTGATTCCTTACAATACAGGAAAGCTGCCAGTAGATCCGCATGGCAATTGATATGTTTGTGTCATCATCTGAAAATTGCTTAAATGGCCCAAATATCAACACTTACTGCCAGCTGGTCACTTTGAAATCATTGGGACCTTTAAATCAACAAGCATTTACTGCCTCTTGTATTTTCCCATGCCATGAACTGAGGACTAGCTGTTTGTTTTTCCGGTTTTCTTTCCTAGCTTTTATTTGCTGCCTTGCTGTGCATTTGTCAAGGCACTTGTAATATACCTATATGAGCTTTTTTGTTGTTACAGTATGGCAGCTCTCTTGGATACTGATTGCTAAGCTGCAGTAGGTGACAGGTAGGAGAGTACCTTCTGCTGTAGGCAGAAGGGAAGTGTGAATGCAAGACAGAAATGCTGTATTTCTAGGTGCCCATCTCTGTGGTATTAATATGTTTGTGAATTATAGAGGCATCTGTTAAGAGTGGGTGATACATACAGGATCCTGTTTTGGGAGAAGGGAGATAGACCAGATGATCTCTCTAGGTCCATACCCACTCTATGATTCAGTGCCGTGTTGCTGAATGTATTATATGTGATCTGGGCTTCCTGATGGACTACTGAATATTAATCTTAAAGCAGACACACACAAAAAAAATGGCTTTTACTTTAATAACAAGTGCTCCCTACTTGAATCCTTTGGCTGATGAAAACAAAAGCATACGTTGCCGCTCTTGTTCTGCACATTCTGCAGCGTCAGGGTATCCCTGGCATGGATTGCCAAAGGCTGGGATATTTTAGTTAAARATAAACCCAGAGCAATCATGACAGGCTTGTAAATTAATGTGGTGTGTTCTCTGAGCACCAGCTCCCATCAGGGTTACTCTGGTGATCCGTCAGTGTCATCCGTCACCAGGGCCCTATCGCTCTAATGATGCATTTCATATTAAAGTGGCTCCAGTTGCTGAGAACAGATTCTGCACACTTAAACTGTAAGAAGTATTACTGCTGTTAACCTCAAGTGTTCTCCTTTTACCTATGGTGTCCTGGAGAATAAGCTAAATAGCTTCCACAGACAGAAATCCCATTTAATTCTTTGGCTACATTCAAAGCAAAAATCGTCCTTCACTGCAGCCTTTCAAACTCTGCCAAGAACTTTTGATTATGTTTAAGTGATGAGCTGTTTTATAAAGCTGACATTGCCATCCAGATTAACCTTTATTAATAGACTTTCAGGCTGGACTGAAATAATGCAATCTGCCCTTGAGAATGGGGTAACCATGTGATTGCCTAGGCCAGAAGCACAATGGAAAAAGAGCTGTGACTCAGAGTCTCAGTTTGGTGGCTAGTTCCCCTTTGTTCCAAGGGGAATTCCTATATATTAGCTCCTTCCCAGGCATAGGTTACTTCCCTCTTTGCACTGGGTCAGCACTGCCTTGGTCAAGTCCTGTACACTCATAGGGTTTACTGGCTCTTCCCCCTTCTTTCCCCTCGCCAACTGTAGCCCTCCTTGGGCTCTTTGCTCCTTTGTCCAGGCACCAGAGACCTCATATCAGTGTAAACTGCCACATGCTATTTCCACTCCTTTAGACAAAAACATCTCCTTTGTACATGCAGAAGCAGGAAGTCAGACGTCTGAATAGTCTTCCCACAAATTTCAAGAATTACTCATGTTCATTGTCATTCTCTCTGTGCTGCACTGCCTGGGGCGGCCTCGAGCTTTGACAAGAGCTGAGGGCACACCCACTGACTTGAAGAAGAGCTGAAACCTGTTTATGCCAGGGCAGAAGTTAGCCACTGGTTGTTTGTACGTCCCAGATTTTGTGCTGCCTCTGATGCCTGATGTGCACCAGATCAGTGTGCTGTGGGCCTGAGCTTCCTCCCAGCCCACCTTTCTCACCTATCTGCCATTCTGTGCAGTGAAGAGCAGGCCTGAGGGCAGGCTTAGACATGCTTAAACATATTACCCTTGTGTTTTCCGTCTGCATTACTTGTGTTAGATTGGCCGTAGCTTGTTTGTGTTTGTGGCTTAGCTGTGTTGTGTTCTCCTTTTTGCTGAGAAAAACCTACTCTGCCTTTCTGCAGAAGACATGAAGCACTTCTTGAAATGACCATTTGGGGTGTGATTCTTCACACATACCAGCATGCATCGTTGAGTCAAGTCCCTGGCCTAGGCTGGTGTAAGACTCCATTTGTAGGTAGTGGGGAGAGATGGGGATCTCTGGAGCCTGATTCCTCCCATCCACCTTAGACATTTATCTTAGAGTGGAATGACTCATCCTCTGAACACACCCCTTTTCCATTGGCTATGAAGAATGGCTGGACATCTGGCTTAGACCAGACACCTAATTTTTCTTTATGGCTACATTTAGGTTGGATGAATCTTACTCTAGATTTTTCAGAATATCTGCCAATAGCTTCATCCGGAGCTTGCTTCAGCTTGCCTGGGCTTGAACCATTCTGGCTGACAGGATGGGAGAGCATGGACCCACATACAAACCAAACATGCTCTGGTTCTTCACCTTCAGGGAGCCATTATCAGTATGAATGGTGTGTGGGTCTGATCCTGAGCAGCTTGGACCAGAACTCGTGGTTCTTGCAGTACCCACTTGACATTGTGGGCATATGTGTAAACAACTGCTTGCTCTTATCAGTTCAAGTCATACCTGCCCCTATTACCTGCAAATCTGATGGGCCAGCAACGTAGACCATCCAGAACATACCAGTGATGCTTTAGAAACAATAAATAGCTCAGACAGTTATTGTAGACTTTCCAGATATCATCACTGGCTCCCTACTGGTTGGGATAGGTCCAGACTTGAAGAAAGGTGAGGTAAATGCGGACTGAGTTTCCACTGTGGTCTGTACCACAGATCTTGGTAACATGCAGCTGATCATGGCTCTGAAAACCAAAGGTATGTTCCCTGGAGAAGGATCATCTTTCAGAGAGAAGGTTAACTTAGACCTGTCATGGATAAGGTAACAGACACGTGCCGACTAGTGTGTGCTGCAGTTCAACAGCAGTTCATCTTGTACATCACAGAATTAAGTGAACAAACTCCTCAGCTTTTCAGGTTGTTTTCCCGAAGCAATCCTTTATTTCAAGCTTTTGATAAACACAATGATAGTGGAAGTGGATGGTGGCTCAGTCCTGTCTCCCTTTTCCCTGTATGCTCTCTCTCTGTTAACCTTGTGGTGTCCCTCTACTATCTTTTGCATGAGAATCAGGTTATAAACTATCCAAGATGCAATGCATCTTTGTTCTATGTTTGTCCAGGGTCCAGCACAACAGAGTCTAGCACCACCCATGGTGCTAGAGTAACATAAGTAATAATCATTCAAAGCTTCTCTACCTGCGGAACGAAAACCACATGCAGTATTTGCTATACAACTGTTTTGGTTTGAGAGATTCAGTTAAATACTGACTCAGTGGTTAGGATATGTAGGTTGGGATTATGGTGATAAACAGKTCAGCATTACATCAGTTAGTCATAAGTAGCAATGAAAAAGGGCTCACACTATTTCTAATGCTTCCCTGATGTCATTTAACTGGAAGGAGATTTGGGTTGCCAGAATGCATATTGAGATGGTCCATGTATAACCTCTAGGTGGGTAAGGGAGAGACTTCTACTTTCATGCCATTGTTTTTGTAACAAGTAGTATTACAAGTGACTCCTTTTTTCTTGCCTATCAGTTATGTTTTGTATAATTAAGACTAATTACTAGGTATGAATAAATCTGATTCTGGTGGGAGTAAATTGCACTTACCATATTTATTCTCTCCATGACTGACCTTTTCTGTGAAAGGCTTTCTAAATCCACACTTCTGAGACATGGGGAGAAGTGTTCTTGCTTCTGTGCTGACTAGTTTGCAATGCAGCTCAACAGTAGTTAAACATGTGTAGCCTTAATGACTCAAAAACCCCAATCATGAGAGTGTAAAATGCTCTCATTGACTTCAGGCCCTAAATAAGAAGAAAGGTAAATGAGACACTCAGCTCCAGTTTGTAAGGCTGTCTGTCATCTCATTGCTTGGTCCAGAACAAGGGTTCCTAGATTCTAACCTGAGAAGCAAAACTGGTTTGCTGAAGACATGCTGGTTGTTCATATGTCTGCTTTCTATTTCCAACTACTAAATGACATTACAAGAGAACTGTCAACAGAGTAAATATTTTCCTTGTTTACTCTTCCAGATGATCGGTGCTGTAACCATCACTGGGATGTTATCTCTTCACTGGGGAGATGAGGAGAGAGATACTACATGACTGTGAATGGAAGAAGTGGGGAGGGGCAGGGAGGAAAGAACTCTCCATGAGATACCTGTCTTTCTAAGAGGACATTTCAAATCCTGATGACTGTGAAAATAAAATTAGAGATGTGGTCTGTGTCACCAGCGCGCATGTCTGCCTGAGTCTGCAGACAGTCTGAAACAATAGCATTTGCATCTCTGAGAGAAATATGTTGGCTACGGCTGTTCTAGTAAATGGACCAGATCCACTCTGACTCTGAGGGCAAGTGGTGCAGCATGGCTTACATATGGCTATTCATGTGGCTAAACCTTCTCCTCCTCCTGAAACTGGGTGGTCTCAGCCACATTACCTATTAGTAACAATCCCTAATAAGTGCCTGAATCATGCCCAGGCATTGCCTGGGAGAGTGCTAGTTGGCTAGCAGGCAAATTGTGCCAGAGAGCATGGTAACAATTAAACTGTTTTGACCATCTAATGCTAGTGTTTGAACCTATGCCCTGGCCTAGATTAGCTTACGAACAGAGCTGTAGCCTCAGAGACCTACGATGCCCACAGGTGACCCAATGTCACCTTTCAGAACATTGCAAGGTGGTTGAAGGAGAGGGTGTTGGGTCCACTCCACCAGCTAAATCAGACCCCATCTTTCTAGGGCAAGTTTTGGAAGGAGAGGGCTTTTGGGGGAGAAGATGCTTTGTGGTGCCTGACTTATTCCTGCCTTATCACCAAGGGGTGAAGTCTTTGCTGCACTACATAAATAATGTGGTATGTGAGTGGGAAAGAAGRATCATGTTTTAATATGGCTAAGGCTTTAGGCTCACTCCATGTTAGCCTGCTTATGGTTTGTCTGCACATATGTCCTCTTATACTTTTACCTCACAAAACATCCAGAAAGAGTCCTTCAATGGAGAGTCCGGAGTGAGACAGAAATTTCTGGAGCGTCATTGCTAAGGGTTTGGGATTTTTTTTTGTAGAAGGCACCCCAATTCCTAGTGCTTTCTGAACATGGTAAACAACTCCCAGGTGGAAACGACAACCGAACCCAGGAAAGATTGAGAAACTCTGGTTGGGCAGACTTCTGGTCCTCTCACCCACTCAGTTCGCACTGTCTTCTAGATGGCCTTTCCCCTCCGCACATCCACTCCTATATGGATTCTCCAAGTGCTTGAGGACAAGACCCATGCTGACTTTTGCTCTCTTCTGATTTAAACTAAGGTGCTGTGGGATGCAAGCCTATATTTTCTTAGCCAGTGGAGATGCAAATGTCAGATAACTGATCCATCTGTCAGCTAGGAAATGACAGGCCAGTGAGAGCGAACGGCTCCCAGGAGGCAGAGGCAGCGTTAGGGCTAATAGGTTAGATTATGGTTAGGGCTAATCTGTTAACCGATCTCAATACCTGAACCGTACGCATATCCAATTGGACACTCTTCCAGACCTCCTGAGGGCAACTCTTTTTGCAGCCCCTGGAGCTGTGGCTGTGGCTGGCCTCGCTGCTCTGCCAGCTCTGGAGCAGAAGGAGCAAGAACCTTGCAGCAGAGTGCACTTGTGAAAGTCCCGACCAGGCAGATAAAGGCTCCTCATGTCTGATTCATTTACCATAAGAGAAGATCACTCTGTAGGAAGAGAAGGAAGCCTCTTGCCTATTCAGGAGTTTCACAAGCGTGGTGTGCTCATGTTTCTAGCTGTGGGAAAGCCCCAGAACTCGGGTTGGGTTGAAGGGACTGAGCGGGTGATTTTGCAGAAGTCCTGCAAAAGTCCTGGGTAAGATTTACTTGCATGTAAACTTAATTTTACTTTAAGGTTTGCACCTGTGACATTCAGTCATACAATGACTGTGAGGAGTGACCAGGGTTTTTTTTTTTCCCCCACCTGTTATCCATAAAGTGGTCTGAACTAGAAGAAGATCTGGGGTACTGTTTCCTGAGAAACACACCAAATAGTAGCAGGAAATGGGAATGGTCAATGCTGTGTGTAGCCGCAGTGATAGTGGCAGAACTATACAAACTATTTGTCTTCCTCCTCTGCCCACCCACTGCAGTGAGTCTTTTCTCTGGAAAAACAAATACATGGACCATGTTACTCTAGTGCAAGCCAACAGGACAATGGGGCAGAAGCAGAAGCTGCAGAAATAAAGATTTCATTCAAACATCTAGAAGTTACGTTACCTTGAGTCCTGTACCAATATGACATGCGATGAACAATCTGTTAACTACCTATCGAAAGGAAACTCCCATATGCAGAATAACACGCAGCAGTTATTATCACTGCTGTGATAATAACTAACTGTTCTTAGCACAGCCCAGTGTGGGCTAGATTTTGGGACTGAGACATTCCTACTGACTAAGACAGAGGATGTAAATAAGTATCTGAGGCTTCTATTCATAAAGAGTACCTTTAGTCCAGAGAAGTCAGTCTCCCTCGCCTCCCTCTTTGAACAGCATGGGGAGAAAGGCGGTTCAGAGCAGGAGCTGTGCAGAGCTATTAGGTGCTCTGAATAGCCTGCCAAAGCTGCTTCTCACCCCCCATTGACTACAAAGGGAACCTGTGGAGACTAGCCTTCTCAGGTGCATGATAGTCTTTGTGATTATTGCCCTAGGCACCCTCYGTAGTCAATGAAGAAAGACAGCAACCCACCCATGAGTTAATCCATCTTGACCTTTGGAGCTTCATTTCTTTTGGCTGAGTATAGAGGAGGGAACCTAGTGAAGGCACCTAAACTTGATGCCTCAAGTCTGTGGTGTGAATCCTCCCTCAGATCAGTTCTGGATCCTGTGGATCTGTTTGGTTCTGTAGATCAGCCTCCAGCCCACTTTAGCTGACTAGCAGGGCTTTTTCTCTAAGTGGACCTTCTGGTGGTTTCAGGCCACTAGAGTAACTCAAGTGCCACCATGAGGAAGAGTGGCCAAAGAAAGGAAAGTTCTCGTGGATACATTCTTATCTGGGCTTTTAGTGCAGAAAAGACTGTTGGGTCATATCTTGTGGAARAGAAATCTGAGCTTTCAGATTTCCCTTATCTGTCACCCTAAAAAGCACAGCTCAATTGTGTCAACAATCTGGGCACTTCACAGCCACCAAGGAATGATTTCAGGCTCCGATGTGTGTAAGGATTGTGTTGGCTATCTGAGCAGGACAAGGTTGCTCTTTCTCTTGAGGATAGCCCCAGAAGATCTCAGAAGGATTCCCATGAGGAAACAAGACACAAAGCTTGTCTCTGTCCTGATTCAGCTCGCRTGCCAAGTCTGAAGGACATGGTGGTTGGTGCTACATCGGTGTGCTTTTCCCCCAGTTTTGGGAGGTTGGTGCTGTTGCAAGCTACGGAGACAGCAGTATTCTTGTGCCTTGGAGGTTAGTAGAGCCTGGTAGAGGGTGAGCAAGTTTTCCTGCGATAACCCTTCCCACCTCACGTGTATGAAGTCTGAGTTCACAATGCAGTGCTCCATAAATCTTGTGTTTATTTTCCTGGTACATCTAGTCCCCAGCAGCCTTGGGCTTGATAATGTACAGCTGCAGAGAGCACCTCACAGAGCACAGAAGAAATATATCCTAGGCACATGTCTTTTCCATCTCATTCCCATCCCAAAACTTTTCCCCCATTTTGGTCCCTGTGGTCTGGATTCCTTACAAGCCTCTACAAAACCTCACCCTCCAGTGTCTCCCAGGACTTCAGGGGTTAATATCCTTAGAGCAACACATTAGGAAGCAGCTCAARTCTGTTCATGCAGTTGACAGTGCCCTTTTATTATTGCTTCTATCTCTCCTATCAGATGTCTCTCTCTTAACAGAGTTGTTATTAAGATAATTAGTTAATGTGGGTTATTTTATTACTGTAATCTTATTTGGTTTGATTGCATGCTCAGCTGACACATGCCATAAAAGCAACAAAAGCATTAAGAAGTCGCATAATTGGCAAAAACTGAATTATCAGTGCTGTGGAGTTCAGAGAATCACAGAGGGAAGAAATGTAAGGATTCCATAGAGATGCAGGTCCTTCTGTGAACCTTGGATTTCTCCTGGTAGCATTTATTAGTCAGGAAAATGATTGGCATTTCCTTTTCTGTGTTTTAATTTTCTCTGCTTGTGCTATATTTTCTGAGCTTTGCTTTAGCCTGCAGAGAAAGACAGCTCAGTCTTGTTTATCTTTGACAGAGATTCCTTCACTCTGGGAACTGCATTGGAAATAACTTTGGATGCAGGCAGACAAGGGGCTTTAAAAAGCATCTATCARCTAATCAAATGGGTCCCTGTGTCATATTTCCTGACTATCTATTGCCTTGGTATCTGCCATTGGCACATGTCCCAGTGCTGCCAGAGTAGGGCGATCTTGTTTTCGTTTACATCCCATGCTCCTCCATTCACATACATTCATCCAGCTTCATCAGTGCAAAATCCTGGCAATTTTCATCCTCTACCTCATGAATTTTCCTTGCGCACTCTCCCCTCACATTACCTCGGCAAAAATGTTGCTGTTTTAGCCCTGGTCTGAGAAGTTGCATTTCAGCTCATCCCAGGAGGGCTCTGTTCTGAGATTTGACCAGAGAAACTAACGTTGTTTATGTTGGTCTTCTCCACACTTGGATTTAAGCTGTGAGTGGAACACTCCTTAGGCTGCTAAACTCTGACCAATTTGCAGCCATGTCGACCTGCAAATATTTCCTCCAGAGCTTGAGATTTTTGGCATCCCAAGTTTCCAGGATGTGCTTACATCATTCCTGTGCGGAGGAGGACTTGGCAGTATGGCTTAGAATGTGCTCTGTGTAATTGAACAAGTTCCCTCAAAAATACCCCAGCAATTTTACTAGCTCTTGTGCAGGGTTATGAGGCACGTGATGCAGCCTTGTGGGCAGGAGAGGAAAAAGCCCTCCCAAAAGGCATTTCCTGAGCAAATTTGATAACTTTAGGTGTTGGAAATGGTGCGGAAAGAAAAATTCCAAGCAAGAAACAAGCTTGTAATGAAGAGACATGCATAAACATTTAAAAAAAATGATACATCCTTGATTTTTCAAGACAAGGCTGGAAGAAATAGATCTGTAATACATTAAACAAGCTCCAGTGTATTATGGACACTGTATATCCAGAGTAACTCAGTTCAAATCCATGGGCACTGCTGCGGTGAGGATTTGGCCTTTGAAATCCCCTTTTGCAATTGCAAAGACAAATTTTAGAAGCAAGTCCTGCTGCTTACATAGAAAACCTGATAGTCCCTTCTTGCACGCTGTCCTTTCAAGGTGTCCTGCTAGGGCCCAAAGCACTGAAGAGGAAGGCTCCCTACAGTTTTCCAAGACATTGAACTTTGGACATTATGTTTTTAGGTCATTGCTTAAAAACCAAAAGCAGCAGTAAGTGCACACAAAGGCGTATTAGCTGGAGCTCTTTTCAGTCTCCTATAAAAGACAATGGGCGCAGTTCACAACCAGAGGCATACAGCTGCAGTTTGCTAGTCGGGAGGTTGCACATAGAGTAGAGATCAGAATTCAGAACAATTAAGCAAGTCGCCTGATTGTTACTGACAGATTAAAAAAACCCTCTGCCAGCTTTACACATTCATGGCCTCTTGTCTTTGTGAGTCAGGAGGCAGTTCCCRTCGTGAGATGCACACACTCTGTAGTACAGAATAACTTTTGGCAAAGTCCAGAGGATCGCGAGCCAGATGGGGCGGGGATGGCATTCCAGTTTTATAACACAATTCCATAATAGGAGACAACATTCTTTTCATATTAATGTTCATACAATAAGAATTTTAAACTCCAGCTTTTGGGCTGTGTGGGGAAAAAAAGCCATATTTTACTGCTGTGACAACATTATCCTATAACCCAATGGACAGGGCTGCTGGTGGCCCAATCACTTGGAGTGCAGCATGCATTTTGTAGGATGCTTTCATCTCAAGAAACAACAAACTGGAAAGCACAGATGTATTTATGTGCTTGCTGCTCCCACTGTGACCTCCTGCTTGGATGGTTCACGGGTGCTCAATTCGCCTGCTGCTGATTCTGGTGGAATCCACGTCACTGTTCTCTGCACACTCCTCCTGATGCACTGTGAAGTAGGTATCATTGCTGCCCCAGAGTTTTCAGGTGACAAAGATGTGCAGCCATTTCATGCCTTTTCATGGAAAGGGTTTTGCAGAGTGCAACATGTGGCTGTTTCAGGACTGTCCCTGCTATATCCACCACCAGGGACACTTCCTTCCTCACTGGTTCAAGTGGCTCTGAGAGGAACCTGAGGCCTTGCAAAGGTGTTTCTCATGCTCTGACTTGACCTTACAGTGTCTTGCTGGGACGCTAGCACATTTAAAGGTGAATTTCTCCTCTTGGGGTTTTGATCAGTCTTTGAGTTTCATATCAAAAATTGCAGAGGGTTTAAATGAATCAGGCTATCCAGAGCAGCTACAGAGACTGCTGATACTATTCACTAAAAGTTCATGTTGTCCTAACCTAAACTATTAAATTCAGCTCTGTTTCAGATGAGCAGAGACAAGTGCTCTGAGAAGGGCAGAATTATCATTACTGTTTAGCAACACATTAACACTTTCAAAAGAGCAGAACAGGGCTGGCCTCCTGAAAGGTTGTCCTGAGCCTTGCCTGAGCTGCTGAGGAAACTGTGGATATCAGTAAAGTTATGCATGTTTTGGGAATGAAGTGATTCAAGATTGTAACAAAGTCTAACCCTTGCAAGATCGATGGGGTGGCATTCAGAAAAAAGAGAGGGAAAACCTTGTTAAGCACACACAAACAAATTTGGTAGGTGCCAAGAGTGCTCCGAGGTGTTTTGCACATGCTGCTGATTTCAAGGGTAATGTTCAGTAGTGACCATTTTATATTGCTGTTGTGATATTTGGATAGTGCCAAGTGATAGAGAAAACAGAAGTCTTTGGGGTACGTGTATGTGCAGCAGAGTGCATCAGCAGGGTCTGGCAGGTGTAGCTGTTGGTTTTGAGGTTGGATGCGACAATGTACAGCACTGTGATATAGTTGCAGGTATTATTTTTTGTAGTTAAGATTTTGGGGCGCGATAATACAGAGTCTTATCTGCATGCACAATTCTCTGCTTAGTCTTAGTGAGTTCGTGGGGAATTTCTGCTTGAAGAAGATTTTGCAGACTAGAGCTGTTTTCTCCCTCGCTTTCTCCCAAGGATCGTGCTTAGACAGCTTTGCGTGCACCCTTCAGAGGAAGTCAGGCCTGGGAGGAGCCGAGTCTCTGAGAGGAGGTTGGTAGCCACAGAGGGTGCTCTGCACTGTCCCGGGCTGAGCTTGGGCCGACCAGCCGGGGGAAGAGGCAGCTCGAGACACTGACGTGAGCGCAACCCAACCTTTAAAAAAGAAACTTCCTGCCTTGGTGGAAGTGTTGAAATGTCTTGCTGTATTTCCCTGTCTTCAAACGAGAGCCCCGTGTGCCTGATGTCACTTCCCCTGGTGGCGGGCTGATGACAGGATGAACCTGAACTCCTTCTGAACCAGACATTCCACTGTGTCATTAATTATTGTGCTCTATTGTGGGGCAGGATACTTAGTTACCAACATTGTTTTTGTCATTTATGCTTCACACACGCCTTCCCCCCCCCCCCCCGCAGTTTGAAAGGAAACAGTATAGGAACTTCTGCGATGTGCTTACAGGCACATATGAGCAATGTGACTCATCAATAGATGAGGCTTTGGGAGCTGGTGCCTGTTACAGCGTGAAGCCAGCCTGCTTCTTAACAGAGCTCCAAAGGCAGCTGGCTATGTCAAAAGGGCAGAGAATAAAGCATGTAGTGTAAAATGGAGACACAATTAAGCAAAGATAAAAGAGCTATAAAAATTTTCATTTCCTTACTCAAAGTTCCCTCGGGTGGCATTTGCTGAAACAAATAGTTCTGCAGCTTGTTGCTGTAAATAAAGACACATTGATTTTGCAATAGTACTCATTTATTTTTAAATGTTTGAATGAGCAATCATATAACATCTACCTTCGCATGCACAGAGTTCATCATAGGATATGTCTTTATCTGTTGGTAGAACTGAGGAAACGGCATTTAAATGATATCTCTGTGAATCTGTTCCCTCTCAGCCCTTCAGCTGTTTCAGCTTCATCTCAGATCTTGTACTAAACCTTAGCCAGTCTGGAGGTAGTGTATAATTTACTGTAATTTATCAATATATTCTTAGACTTGACATAGTTCTTTATGTTTCAGAGCATTTTAGAAAGAAGCTCATATAGCACTGTCTGCATTTTGGAACTGGGAAAATGGAGGCACTTTTTTTCTGGAAAGGACAGTAATTTTTAGATGCCTCCATTTGGTTTCAGGCATCCAGCCTCAGAAAAGATGCGAAGCCTGAGCACTAACACCATTGTTTCTGCTTTGCTAACAGGAGGCATTGCAGTAAGCCCCAGTAATTTGATTGTGTTGGATTGCGTGGCTGTGTCTTTAGATGTGCATTGCTTTTACACCATTGGAAATCTACATTATTTCCACTCACCAGTGGAACTTGGAATAAAAGCTGGAGAAAAATACATGACAAACTGCTTGAAAACAAATATGCTCCTTAGTTTTACATTGTTTTAAACTTTGAGATTAGATTGAAATAACCACAAAAGTCAGAAAGATGTAAAGTTTGACATTTCTGATTCCACAGTAGTCGGGTTTTTTTGTATATAAGATTGTATTATCTGGTTTCTTTATGTTTCCAGAGATATAAATTTGCCACAAGTCAAATACATAAAAGTAAGTGCCCTTGTTATGTTATGTTCCTACTTACCTGCATGGTTCTAGTTACTATAGCTGTATTCACACATCATGAGATGGCAAGGTCAAGTACTAAACACATCCTAAAAAGATGCCCAAGGTTATCTCCCTTTGGTTATCACTCAAGGTCATCATCTGTCATTCATTATACAATAATACCAAGCAAAATAGGCCCTTTAAGCATAAATAAGAATAATATTAATACTAATAATTCACCACACTGCTGAACTAATTGCACATTTTTCCACAGTTTCAAGTATCCATTAAAAAAAAAAAAAGACAAACAGTTCTCTGTTTACTTCAAAGGACAAATGCTAGGCTGCTCTATTTCTGGACAACCTAGACAGTTTGCCAGCCCAGTGCCTTAGTATAGTTAACAGTCCTGTGCCTTTTGCACCAAGAATTGCTAGAGAAAATTCTTCACAGGACCCTGAAATATTCTGTTGTGAGCTGYGCTGAGGCTTGGTGCTACCACATAATAAAAAGAATAGGTCAAATGCTAGGAGAAAATATTGCTCATGAATAATTATCTGATACGAAAAATGACAAGGTTTGTGACAGATTAGTCAACCAGTTGCAGTCATCACCTTGGTTTCTCCTCTGACAAATAATTTTCAGAATGTTTCTGTGGTTATCTAAAACTATATTTTGTCCATGAACAATATTTGGTTGGGGCTTGCATCCTCAAGAATTTTTTATTTTTTTCTTCCCCAGAGCGTAGTTAATTTTCAGTCAGTGTTCACTGTGGAGGACATACCCTTTGAATAAGCCTACCTATCTTTCTTGTACTTCAGAGCTTATACTTCAGTTTTATCTTCCTTGAAGGATACCTTTTTAAATATCTTCTCATCACTGGAATTGGAGAAAATTTACATTGACAAGTGCTGTAAAATTCCACAGGTAAGCAACTTAAATCTAGATGCTTTTCCTGGAGACAGTGAAATGATGTGATTATACTGTATATTTGTGTACCCTTGTAATTTATCTCCTTTTATAGTCTTCTGAAATTCTCTCTTCTTCCCTTGAGATAACTTAATGTTACCCACAAAGGAACATGTTCCAGACTCATCTGCATGCCTAGTGTGACAACGATACTCAGCTGAACGCTGAGTTCAGTGAGCTGGAGCCCAAGGAGTCTCTGTAAATCTCACACTCTTTAAATTTATTGCAGGTTATTCTGTGTAACTCCTATGCTGGCTAGCTGTCTTCACAATAGAGATCAAGGATGGGGGATATTCCTGAACTTGGGATTTTCCTGATGGTGTTCCAAATGGTCTGACAAAAGAAATGAGGATGGCTTTTACAAGAATGAAATCATCAAAGCATTTGAAAGGACAGGTGCAGAAAGTTTTCCTTGAACAGGTATTTTCCTTTTAGTTTATAGTGTAATCTGTTTAGGTAATTTATGAAGGATGTGTTGGAAGGGAAGCCCAAAATGGAATTATTTTCCTAGTTTAAAAGCAGCTTGTTTAACATTTATTCATGCTGGGCTGGGTCCCCAGATGGTATAAACTGTCATAGCTCCATTTAATTTCAATGGATCAATGCCAATTTCCAGCAGCTGGGAATCTGGTTCAGTAAATCACTTTTAGTTTCGTGACTTTGGTCCAGTGCTAGTAAGATCTAAAGAGTCAGTCCCTGGAATGAGGACAAAAAATTCTTTACTAAACTGAATCTTTTTTCACCAAGTCCTTTGTAATGATCTTCACAGAGTTGAGTGAGCATACATATGATCTATTCAGAACACACACAACTCCTTTTTCCCATCTCCCCTTTATTACTGCTGGTTTTGTAACCAAATGTGTGCCTCAGCAAGACCCAGATGAGCAGAGATGAGCACATGCTAGTTTTATTATAATAGCAGTACTTCAAAYGCTCAGACTGAGAGTATAGACTGTGAACCGTGTTCCTATCTGGAACATAAATGGGAAAGTACCAAGAGTTACACCATTTCCTTCATATATGGATCTGGCCGAAACAATGCATCTGCTGTAGGTACTCACCCAGCCTTCATCACAGCAATACTTATCACCTCAGTCCTTCATGTATTCATCATTGGGTGATGCTTGTGTGGTAGAGAACTGTGCTCAAGGCAATGCCATTCGGACCGTTAAAGGTACTCCTGTGCTAAAAGCACGACCCAGCATAACATTTAAGTATCTTAAACGAAACTCTGGAAGAGTAGAGGAGACTAAAGACTTGACTGTTACAGAGTAATCAAGCAAACCAAGCCTAGGCTTTCGAAATGTTGTACTTCCCCATGAAAATTTACTGCTGTTGAATATGTACAGAAGCTTTCTTCTTAGCTCAGCAGAACACCTGAGACATAGCTCATCGCGCAGTAGTAATATCACTACATGCTTTATGTTCTTCATTAAATGTCTGTCATTGGCCATCTTAAGTGACAGGATATTGAACCATTATATCCTTGCTCTGACTCAGTATGTTATGTTATATTACTTTACTTTATGTTATGTTACATTACGTTATCTCAGTCTTCCACTGAAGATTAGGAGTCCAGAGGTTTTGTAGCACTGAGCAGAGGAGCACTCAACTGTCTTTGGAAGTGCAGGTACAGTAGCTTGTCTGAAACCACAGAGGTGGCAGTGTTGAAACTGAGCAGTTCCAGGGTAAGTCTATACCAACTCATTATTTTCATTCTTTAAAGTGAATGCTAGAATGAAAAAGAAGCCTTGAAAAGTTTTGCCATCTTCATCCCCATGATCAAAAATTACAGCCAGTTCAATAACATTAATCTGCTCAGATATTAAGCCATTGAATGAGTAGTTTTGATTTAATGAATTTCTCTCATCTCAGCTTATTTTCTACTCCTCTTCCAACTTTAATAGCTAACTGCTTAATATGGGAGCTGTTCCATTTCATTACCTTTCTCCTGTTTTTTTCTTGAGGTGGAACTAATGCAATGCAAATTGTGATGCCTGTCTCTGATTTTTCTATTAGGCAACTTAGGATTCCATACAGCCTGCATTATTGAGTGCAGAGCTAGAAATACATTTGAATTTATGATGAAACCCTAGGACCTGCAGTAGCTCAGGTTTGGCAAGTTTTTTTAAACAAGCAATGATATCTAATGACACTCAAATTCTTGATGGAGATCTTTTCTGCAAAGGATGTCATATATATATATGTATGTATATGTATATGTATATATGTATATGTGTGTGTGTGCATATATATGTCTCTCTMTATATTTTAATTATGCTATTTCTACCCGATGCAATTCCTAGCAGCTGCCATATAAAATTTTTGACTATCTTTGCTAGTGCTATTATAGGGATACATTTGGGGTACCATAAATGCAAAACTGTAAGGAAATATTAAGTGCGTCCTAAACTGTAAATGAATGAAGAGCATAGATGAGCCATGGATGCCCAAACATTCATACACTGCAAAAGTGCATACATTTTTATTGCTTTAAAGTTTGGCGTTGCTGAGACCTCTAGTTAATTGTTTCTTATTTACATAAGTAGTTGAACCACTGCTACTAATTAACTGAGTATAAGCTATCTACAGTGAAGCTCTTTAGACTTCAATTTTTTTATCTCACCCCATACATCACCATTGCCAGGCGGAGGCTAAGTGCTGTATGAGCTCAACAAGGCACCAAAGCTGCAACGGTGGAGTGTGAGCTCAGAAAGACTGTGTTGAGCCCTTGGTTGGGGCTGGAATAACCAAGCTTAGGAAATGAGTGAATGGACTGCATCATGCCAAAAGGAATGGGAAGGTATCTGCTAACACACATTGGTGCCTGGAGAGCTAGAGTTACCTGAGCAATCAGAACAATTTCCTTTTTGACTAAAGAGGAAATAAATTTTGGATTAATCTCTCTAACATGTATTAATCTCTCTAACATGTATGTGTGCTCTTTTGAGTATTTAGTTTTTGCAGCAGATGCTGGGAATTGCTGCTCTGAAAATAAGCAGACAAAATTTCTAGGTGTGCATCTCAACTAACACTTTCATTTCACTTTTTTCACTTCTGATCTTATTTCACACCATAAAAATTGAAGGAGTTTGCTGGGCCATTATGTTCAGTCCCCTGAGCAGTCATGTCAAAGAACACCCCCTTCACTTGTGTCTTAAAACAGGTTTATTCCCAAGTGATATTTTCAGTGTATTCATAGGCAGCCTCTCTCCCTTTCGAGATCACTTGTTCTTTTCCTGTAGTAAATTTAAGAGGCTGTTTTCCCTTCAGAAATTTGCCTCACTTTTTGTTGAAAGCAGTCCTACCCCTTCTCTGCTTTTACTTTAATGCTACATGAGCCAAACTTTTTTCTTTGCCCAATCTATAATATTATTGGTAAAGGAAGTGATTAAGGTAGTTCTATAGCCACATCTGGATTACCTACAGCCCTTCTACCACCTCCGAAATGAAGATCAACCTTTCTTTTTCTTTTTCTTTTTCTTTTTCTTTTTCTTTTTCTTTTTCTTTTTCTTTTTTTTATAATTTCCTTTGCTGGCCTAGATCAGCTTGATATTTGGCAATTCCTATTCTCTCCCTGAACTCTCTGCTGAGAGACGGCTTTCTTTGCTGATTGATCTTTTTCCTTCCATTCCTCATGGTCTTCCCTCTTATTTGTGATATATTCCGGAGAAGTATATTCACCCATTTTGGTATCTAAAACTCTCCTATAGGGTTTATTTCTTTTCTTGGAGTATGAGTATCTTTCTCTGGATGAAACCTTGAGCCTCCTTTACTAGAATGTTTCCTTCATCACTAGATACAGTTAGAGATTCCTGGGAGCATACAACCAAATCACAGCATTTTATCGGTCAGGAAAGGGAAACTCTAAGGAGGTTTGGGAAAACCAGAAGAAACAAAACATCCATAGAAGAAAGGAATTTGCAATGGAACAAAAAACATCAGTCCTGTTACTGTTTCCRGGAAATAAATTTTTGGCTTAGTGGCAAGGCCAGTGGGAAATCCTTTGGGAGGCTGGACCATGAACATATTTGGTAACTACGCCTGAAAGGAAACCCTCAGGGCAAACTTGGCTTGCAAATACCCTATGAAATTGGAGAGAACCTCAAATAACCGTCATGATCCAGGAAATATCAGAGGATACAGATGTTGCATGTATGAATTGGTCTTAGTGCCTGAAAGGAGGATGAGACTGATTCTTGAATGGGACGATCCATTTCATTGGAAGGAAATAATTAAGAGAAAAAATCTTAAGAAAACACATCTATTTTAATGCTGAAGTCAGGAAAGACTGTTTTGGCTTTGTATATCTTCTTTTAAAGGATTCCACTCTCATATGTCAATGATATAATCAAGTACTGGGGAAACTGATAGCAATTCTATAAGAAGAACTGGAGATAGTCAAATGCATCATCTTAACATATTATTATGGTGTAATCCTCTCCCCAAAAGAAKACCTGGAAGGCTTTTTGTTAGAGTAAATGAATGGATAATTTTGGAGGGCAGAATTAGTATCATCCTGGAGTTGTGGTAGAGATCATTGAATGTTTTTTTGTTGTGAGAATGAAAAGAATGTGAAACTCATGAAACTCAAGTGAGTGTAAAGAGGCAAAGTGGGAGAGGAAGGGCATAGCTGACTATTCTCCTATTTGGATTATATATTGCTCCAATATTCTGAACTGTTTGTTTACTCTTTCCCTTAGTGTCCACTGCAGGCTATTCTCAGAGAAAAGATATTGGCCAAAGAGTCTCTTTGTCTGGCCAAGAACAGCTGTTCTGATATTGTGTTCTTAAAAGTATGTGGGGATACATATTTACAGACTTGGGCTATGTGATGGGTCATATGGTCTTTTGGAAGGAGCATCTTCAGCATCTACAGAAAGTGCTCCAGCTGAGCCAAYAGGCTAGGCTATGGGTCCCAAATATCAGGATTACTTACTGGAACTTGTAAATTGGGGAAGTGGAAGCCATTCTACAGAATCCAGGCCCAAAACAAGCAGAATCTATGAACTTTTAAGGAACAGTGGGATAAAATACTGCTTTGTTTTTTCTTATGTAAGTTCACCATTGTAAACTAGCAAAACAGACCACGGGGAGCTGGAGAAATGCATATGAGATCTTCCAGGCCCTAAAGGAAAACATGGTGCTTTGTGGCCAGTTTTTTTGGCTGAAGTTATAGACCACATGGGTGATTTGTCCTGAGAGCACTTTTCATGCAAGAGTTTTAAAGGAATACAATTTATTGTGGAATGGATGTATGAAGCTACGCCTGAGAGAGCGCTCGTATGCAGGAATGATTAGGTTGATGAGCTCTGACTCATACTGAAACCACTGGGAATAGCTGAAGAAGTAACTGATCACTGACATGAAAAAAGACTTTGAAATCTGCACCCACTGCCCCTATAATGTGGTACTCAGCTGGGATCATTTCTGTGAGTCATTGGTGGGTTTACCACTCATGAATAATGTGACCTCTCCAAACCAATGGTGAGAAATTCTTGCCACTTTGTTGTTCTGTTAGTGATTTGTAATTCAGATCTCATGTACTCTTATATATTTGATTTAACTTAACATATATTTACATCTGATATGATGATATATTTACCTCTGATATATATGATTATTGAGGCATCCTAAGCTACAAAAAGTAAGCTAGGTTTTTTTTTTTAACCTTCCACATATTCTATGATTTTAATGATTTTTGAAATTCTCTCCAGGATTTCTGACCTGTATTGCTTGAAAACCACACTAGGGGAGTAGGTCAAACCCTGCTGAAGTTTTGATGTGGCAAAAGAAGCAACTCATCTCAAATTCTGGCAAATTTTACAATGTGTCTTTCCAGCTGCCTCTGAAGAGTGGTTTTTTTTTTTTCAGCAGAACCACAGAGGTGTCAGAGATGCTGCATACCTGACAAAGAAGTCAGATACCAGCGGTCTAGCGAAACCAGTGCTGTGAATCCCCAACCCAAGCATTGCATTGACCTTTCCCTTGAGTTTGGAATAAAGCTGGTTTTCAAAATCTGGTTCTGGTATGAAAATGAAAATGATCCTGTCTGATTCTTGATGTTGAAACAATGTAATATCAGGCCTGCCAATTTATACTGCAGTGGAAAAATAGAGATTATTTGGGGTTCCAAACAGTGGAGATGAAACTGTGATTTTTGTGTTGATGTTTCCATGACTTTTGCCCTGACCACCCAGTGACATCTCATAAGAAATGCCAGGGTGGAATTGCAGCCCTAATGATAATTAAATGCTGCTGTTTTACTTTCAGAACAAGCTCTTTCTTATTTCCCCAAAAGAGAGAAGACGGAGGAAATTGCTAGAGGCAGGTTATGATTTTAAATGTTCGTGGCACATACATTTGTACCAAACTATGACCAAGTGACCTATGTAACGTGAAACAGATGTTACAGCATGCTTTTATTACTGGAGATGCTGCAGCAGTATAAGAATGCTGCTTCCTTGATAAGTACTGCGCAAAAATTACTCATATGAGTATTTATAAGAAGTCACGATGTTATTATCCATTCTCATTCTCATAAGCCCTAACAATGCCAGTCAAAGCCCAGATTCCCTTTGTCTTAAGCAGTGCCTCTTTAGTCTGAGGACATGATAGTAAAATATATGAATACTGAAATTTGTATCTTACCTCATTGTAATATATGAATACTGAAACCTCTGTGAAGCAGTTATCACACTCTCTATATGAAGTGGAGATATGTTGCTGTCCAGAGAGATTTCAGGCCCAAGATTTTAAAGTTATAGAGGCACCTAGCTCCCATTAATATAATCCTTGACTTCAGTGGTGGTTAAGCCACCTGAATACTTCTGATAATCTGGACCTAAAAGTGATTTATCTAAAATCACAAAGGAAAGCAGAGGCAAAGCAGGTGTCCCCTAAGTCATTGTCCACTGCCCTGAATGGTACCAACCCTGTTTTTCAATAACAAGTAGACTGTCTCTGCTCTTAGGAGTTCAATCCCAGTGTCATGCAGGGTTTGTCTAGTAGATTGTTTGATGGGATGGTTCAGAGAATGACAACTCTAAAAAAGACTGGAATTAAGCAAAAAAGCAGAGCATCATTCTGACATGAGAATGATTTGTAGGCACATTTACGGGAGAATAAAGTTTAAGCTTTAGGGGAGTTCATGGTGAAGACGATAAGGAAAAATGAGGTGCATAAATAAGTGATCATAGGGTAAATGTAAATTCATTTGCAAGACCAGAAGCCTGAGCTGTAAATCATGGGCCATTACAATTTATCCAGCTACCTTCTATTGAACCTACTAAATTGTACTATTATCACACAGAAAGACATCCAGGAAATAGAGAAGCAATCAATTCTCTTGCTGGTTGCCTCAATTTTTCACCTCTACTCCTGCTGAAAAGGAAAGAAAGAAGGTAAGTTGCATCTTATAGTTACATCTGCCTGGTTTCAGTTTGCAGGCATCGACTCTCATTCTGTCTTTCTCTGCTTAAGAGTTCTTTGCTACCTGGTATTTTCTTCCCATGCTTATACACTAATCAAATCACCTCTCAACCTTTTTTTTTTTTTTTTTTTTTTTTGATAGGCTAAACAGATTGAGCTTGTTAAGACTCTTACTGTAAGGCACTTTCTCCAGCCCTTGAATAATTTTTGTAGCTCTTTTCTATTCCCAGGATTACTCTCCCAAGGACCTTCCTTCAATGCCTCACTTCTAATTGTTGCCTCCTCCTTCTCTTCCCCTTCCTTCCAAGGTTTAAAGCAGTCCCTCTGGTCACAGCCTCACAAAGGACATTTCTGCAGCGGTGCTTGGGCACTCTGACCTTGAGGTCCTTCCCAGCCTTACTGCTGTCCATGTTATGGTTGCCACTCTTTCAGCAAACATTGTTGCTACATGTATACTTTTACTTTTGACTATACTAAAGACTGTCTTAAAAAACAAGCTAGATGGATCTGCCTGATGGCCCTGTACTCATCAATAACTGCCATATCCCCCATCACCATCATGTACAAATGTTGCCAGCAGTTGTTCTGTACTTATCCTAGGTCATTGTAAAAAAGTTGCAGTGCATCTTGCCTGTCATCCACCTCCATAGGAACCCTTATTCAATGGTCTGCATTTATCTCTTTTTGTGACTTCTTGAGATTTTCCCTTCTCCAATCTTTTGCCCATTTATCATCACTCTATTCATATTATCGTAGCATAATTTAGCTTGGAAGAGATCTCTGGGGCTCATCTGACCTAACCCCCACTCAGAACAGGGCCAACTTTGAAATTAGAGACAGCTATTGTGTAGTGCTGGTCTTTAATGAGCATGCTGTGCTAAGTCAAATACATTATGGTCTGTCGTACATACTGAGTTACCTTCACCAACCAATGCTTCGGTGAGAATATGAACCCTTGAAGTTCCTTTCTCATTTTTCATGCTCTGATGTTCTTAAAGGTGTTTGACAGAACCTATTTTCCATCATCTCACAGGCTAACATTTATTGCATTTCCCATTAACTGAATCTCATAGCAACAAGTAAACAGGAAACTGTTTCTTGGGAAAATTTGCACACATTTAGAAACAAAGGAGTTTTTGCTCTGCATCACCCTTTGTCTGTTTCTCTCCTTCTTCCCTGATATTTGTGAGTTGTCTGTTCTTTCCTCAGCATTTCCATCCCCTAGTAACTCTTAATCCCCTCACCCTTTGTATTTCCTCTGCACTCTCTTTGGCCGTATCAAGAGTGGGCTGATATGAGTTGACTTGTATTAATGATGCATGGTCCATACTATGCATTAGCTTTGCAGTACTAGGTGTTGTATCTGTAGCCATATAACATACTGGTGTGTACTTTCTGTTCCTGAGAAGTGATGTTTAGTTTTGTGGGAAGCCTATGCATAATCATTTTCATGATCAGGGTCCAAATAAAGACAGAAAGTGAAAAGGGGTAATGAAGACGTTTGCTCCATGTACCTGGATGTATTAATTTGTGCTCCATCCCATAGACACTGTTTTTCAGATTCTTATTTTTGCTTATTATCTATGAATCAAACTGGTGTATAATAGACCAGGAGACAACTACTGTTGTGACTCACAGTGAAAGAGAGTCCAACAGGACAGAAATATCTGCGACCCTGCTGTGTTAGGCCTGTATAACAACTCAAGACATCGTCCTTGCCCCTAAAACTGAGCCATGCTATCTCACTTAGAATAACCTGCAATAAGTGAGATGATAGTACAAAATGGAAGGGCAAGTGTAAGACAGCAAAGAGAGAGTCATAATTCCATGGGACAATTACTGTAAAATCTTTGGCTATATCCGAACTAGTAAGCTAAACAGGACTAAGGCCTGGTCTCTGGTTAGAGCAAATGGCACAGCATAGCTCATATCTCTGTGACTAAATTTCCAGCCCAGAACAGGATGGGCTTATCCATATTACTAGGTGGGATCAGTCTCCTGGCCAAATTACCACCCAGACTGTGTCCCAGAAAATTTATAGTTGTCTGGGACAGAACCATGACAAGAACCATGATTACTAAACAGTATGAATGATCACGGGATGGCAAAGCCTCTGCCTTCACCCTGTGTGGTTTACTGGTGTGGACGTAGCTTTTGAGGTCTCATCTGTGCTGCCCCTGGGGTCTGGTATAACAGCACCTGAGGTGGCCTCAACCCCAGATGGTGCAGCTACTTGATGAAGTGCAGAGATGTTAGCTTGGACTGACATAAGTGCAACTATATTAGCACACCCTTAGAGCATTAGTAAAGCTGGACCAAGAGCAGGACGAGACAAGGATCAAATACACTTAAGCCCTGACATCAGGTTCTGCCTCCAAAGGAAAGGAGCTGTAGGTCCATGGCTGCAGTGGGAAGGAGAGCCAATGGGCTATCCTCCTCCCAGTCCTTGTACTAATGTGGGTACTGACCCATGTCTCTGCAGCCTGCTGCATCTCACCATGTAGACATGCTCTGCTGGTCCCTTCACAGGACCATGTGACATCTGTCACCATGCAGAACCCAGACACTCGTTCCCTGCATGAGCACAGTCTCATTTCCTGTTCTAACTCCCACCACTTATCCAAGGATTCATCTTCTCCCAGCCTTCATAGGGACAAAAGCAGACATTTTGTGTCTGAATAATAGACTACATCACTATATTGACTTCCAGGAACAGAATTTCCTCCAGTCCTACATTTTTGTCTTAAGAAACCATTTAACAAGCACTACGTTTCCCTCCAGTGGCTGACCCAGACATTAGATTACCCTATCCTGATCCTTACAGTCAGCACCGCTACCTGATAACTCAGGTAAAGGACCTCAAGCTTTTGGTGCTGGAAATGCCACATAATAGTCGTCCTTTCAATCCCCCTTCAATTATGACAAATTTATGACCCAGCTGGGGATTTAAACTTTTATAGCCATCTGATTCCTCAAAAAGTTTCTCTCAGGAGGATGTTCATTATGTAGCGTGTAAAMCCCCCCCGTATTATTATCCATGAATATATTAAAAACATTAATTTATACACATGTACACATACAACACATCCTGTATAAGACTGTTTCGCCTTTTCCAGTTACATTTCTAGTCTGCAATAACACACACACACATGAAAATTAAATCATGTTTTGAATGAATCCTTTCTGTGTACTCCTTTTTTTAAAGGCCTCTTCCTTTCACTGTCCTCTCAGTCCTCTTCCATTCAAGATGGTCAGTGAGAAAAGAAGATAATTGTTTAACTGTCAAGTATGACAACTGGAAATGTCATTCTCCTTAGTGATAGTCTTCAATTTAATTGAAAGAACTCAAAGAGAAGGACAGAGATAGATTAGTCTGGGAATGAAGAGACTGAGGAGTTGAAAAGCTGGAGTTGTTCTTTGATGAAAGTTGTTGGTGACCATTGTAGTTCCAACTTTCTCTCCAACCATGGTTGTAAATTTTATTCTTTTTTAAATGCTAGGTCTGGACTGTGATATTTGCTTGACTCAAAGAGTCTAGCCTGGAAATAGTAGAGTAGATTCTCATGAACTGTCTCTTTTGGCATTGAGGAAACTTGGTTAACATCCTCTAGCTTTCCAGTGATGTTGGTACAGAGTATTCTGGCTCCAGCTTGTGTCTTTAACTTTGCCTCAGGGTCCAAGATGTTCTTACAGACTTTTGAACTTCTATGGTGAGGACAAAATCTTGTCATCGTGGTACACCATGAAAATAGCTGGTATATTCTGTGTCTGGTAACAATTAGAAAAAAGAATAATTAGACAACTAAAGGGAAAAAATGCAAGTTGCTCAGAAGTGGTAGATTTTCTCATTTCGATGGTAGAGCAGAATTCCCATTAGCCCAACAGGGTGCATTTACTACCTCCTAAAGTAAGAGAGGGCAAGTTCAGACTTGAATTTTCTTTCATTTTACACAGGCTGGAGGCACAATATTACTGGAAGCTTTTTAATGCTAGGTGCGTCACAAGGATGGGAGGCATGAGAAAGGGTGTGTTTTGGAAGATTGTAGAGAGTTGGATAAGGGCCACTGGCCAGTTTCCTCTTCACACCAAAAATTCAGCTGGCTTGTCATATGGACCTATGGCCAGCTCTGGATTGAGGTTGCTAATAATATGTTATTTTTCTCCTTCAGGCCCCTTTACAGATTTAATTAAATGGTACTTGCTCTCACAAAGTTTTGCTTCCTGGCATGTGCAGTTTTGTCTGTTCAAATACTTTTATGCAAGAAGAAAACTGCAGGCCTGACTTACTACACTTGTTAAGGCAAGGTCCCTAAGCTCATCTAAGGCAAATACTGGGAGCTAGTGCTACCACAGAAGTCTTACAACCAGAGGTGTGTTTACCAACAAGGAAGGATGTTGAGGGAGAAAGAGTGGGAAAACGGGACTAAGGTGACAATAGTTTCTCTGTTAGCACTGGGTCACAAGAGAAAGGAGCAATGGACCATCCGCTACAATGTCCTCAGGTCTCCTTGCAATCACATTTTAGTCTACAGAGATACTAAAAGCTTCTCTTCTGTCCAGATCCCTCTATCCCTTATAGAAGTGATGCTGAGTTTTCATTTGCGTGATCATTCAGGCCTTGGTCACACTGATAAACCCTGTAAGAATTAACTAGAGTAGAACCAGGCCACTAAATCATTTACCATTGGATGTACACAGAGCACCATTACATTGCAATGAATTTCAGGAACTGGCAACCAGAGTGTATCTGAGGTGAGTGACCTAGAAACAAACTCTGTATCTCATTACTGGGAGCCATCCAGCATGATTTACTTAGTGGGACAACTTGTGGCCCACCCTGTTTTCTGAAACTGCCAAAATCTAATATTTTTTGACACTGACCTGTAAAATGTGTAACTGATATTTCAAATGAGGAAAATGACAAAAATAGCAGAGAAAGATTTTAATTATATGGGATTATTCTTAACATGCACTAAATTTTCCATAACCTCAGACTTGGGACTCAACATTTCTGATTTCAGTAATTTGCAGTCAGATAATACTATGTCTGTGGGCAGAAGGGATAAATTTAGATCTGAAATGAATGACATACATTGTAATGAGGTGCAGGAAAGGTAAGGGATCATCAGCAATGAGTTATTTAGGTGGAGATGAACTGGAGGGCAATCCAGGAAAGAAGATGGGGTGAAACACTGTGCTTGAGGACAGAGATCCTAGTCACTGTAGGAAATGACAAATAGGTGTTCTCTTTCAGACAATGTGAGAAGTGGCTGGTAAGCTATTTGAAAAAGATGATTGTGTAAGTGGCAAGGAAAATGCAGAGTTAAACGTGTGAGATCAAGGAGTCTAGCAGCTCCAGGTTGAAGGAAAACAGTAGCAAAATGAGATATTTACTTTGCAGCCCTGCAAGAACAATTTGATGGAAGGACCATGCCAACATGTATCCAGATATGATGAATTACCTAAAAGTTTTGCTAGATTTTTTTATGGGCCCAATAATAAAAAAGGATCATTACGAAACAAATGACCGGTGCTTGTAAGAAAGAGACCAGGCAGTCTGGTTCATGAGATACCTGTCATGTTTTTGCATACTGGAGAAAGAGTGACCAATCTGTTGCAGGAGCCAATGAAGAGGAAATCTTAGATTTTAGAAATTTTTAGTAATTGATCTCAGATTCACTCATTTTTCCTAGCTGCATTCAGTCTGATACTTGTTTTCCACTCATAAAATTCTATTCTTTTTAGCTTATGATTAAAGGCATATTCCATAATATGTCTTTAGCCATAAGCTAAAAGAAGAGAATTTGATGATATTTCTCAGCAAGTCAAGAATATACATCAATATTGGATGATATTTCTCATCAAGTCAAGAATCCATATTGTTCTCTACTGGGTGAATTTTCAAGTAGTATGGAGACAATCATTATTAATAAATCTGAGATAAAAGATCACGTTGAAAATGGTGTTCTTTGCAGAAGTAATAGAGTGACAACTCCTGGATCTCTAACAACTGTGATCTCAGTTGGGTAACTAACCTGAAAACTGAGCAGCCAGCCTCACACTTCCTTCTATGTCACTTAGAGTCATTAACTGACTTTCAGTATTAACACAAAAAGTGAAGAACCACCTATCAATTACCAAAAGGTTTCCCCCTTAGTATGCATGCAAGGAACACTCCAGGTGACTCTTGTATGATTCATCAGTTATCACAGCCTGAGTCACGCATCCCACTGTGTGGGTGAGGCTATGAACTTCTTTGTCTTCTGGTATGTTGATTTGTTATGAAAAAAGATTACCTTGAGGCACCCAGCATTTTCATGAGTTTCTGTGGGAAGAGAGAGTGATAGAAGGTCTGAGATACAAAGTCCATTAAGGACAGTCACAGAGTTTTGATGGGAAAAGTAAGCGCTGACTGGATGTGCCAGGTCAGCTTCTCATGTGACAGCTGCGTTATGGACCACTGGTGATGAAATAAAGCAGGCCACCATGTAGATACTTCCATGAAGGGGAAGCTGCAATGGCACTTGCCCTTGAGTGATTCTTCTGTAATGGAGACATGGCCTCAGAGGAGCTTAGTCAGTGTCCGTAGCTCTTATAGASCTCTGAATCAAAATCAACAGAGCAGCCTGGAAAAGTGGGTCTAAAGGATTGGAAAGGGAGTCTTTACTCTCCAGAGACTTTCTTTCATGCCCTCTCTGTCCACCCCATGAAAAGCAAATATATTTTAATGGGATGTGAAAATTAGGTATATGTATTTTCTACTGTCTAAGAACAGGAGGTTATACTCCTGAAAGCTGACAACACGGATTTTCCTGTTATTGATTGATTTATTTGTAACTTATGTGAAATATGAAAAAGCATAATGACCAGTATTCATCAGCGCTTTTGGGTCAACACAAAAGTTACACTAACAGATAAAAAGCAAAAATGTTCCTTCAACTCTAGGCACTGCTGGACTGCATTTGCAGGTATTGCTTTCATCCTGGGATGTTACAGCGCTGGCTGTGAAAAAACAGAGACCTAGAGGTGAAATTGCACTTTGTTGCGGTTGACCTGTCCTTTGCCTGCAAAGCTCAGTGCCTCTGCTTGCATGAGTTGGTGGAGGACTGTGGCAGTGAGGAGCGTGGTATATGAACAAGCCTGAGAACCCCTGGTATAAAGGTTCTTACAGCTAAACACAACAAAGCCAAGTGTTATTCTCATGGAAGGAGGTTTTGTTGACTATTCTTATGTTGGGTGTGCAGGGCTCTTTAGGATGGGCCATGAAAGGACTACAATGATGTAAAGAGATGTAGGGACAATGGGTATTATGCCAAAGGCAGAGGCAATGAAGTAGTTATGATCAAAAGTAGCCTACACCACCACTAGATGCTTGCTCTGTGCCATTAGATATACGTCAGAGTGAAGGAAAAGCTTGCCTAATTAGACTGCAGAGTACAAGAAATGCACAGAACGGTGCAGCAAACAGCAAGGTGAGGCAGACACTTTAAGTCTGTGTAAGAAACACCAAATGAATAGCAGGCTTCACTGCATGGGTTGTCCTCTTATGCTGCAAGTTGCTCCTTTTCAAGTTTACCCTACAAAAACTGTCAGCCATGAAGTAGGAAATGCTCTTTATACAGATGTCAGCAAGAACAACATAAATTGCACATGTGAACACCATCTCCAAAATTGTGCTGCAGAGACTTCAGAGCTGGGAACATTTGCCTTGCATCAATTTGCCCCATATTCACTGAAAATGGGGGGAAAATAAATTGCAGTGAATACCACGAGCAATGGGCGAATAGCATCATTCACTGCAGTGGTTGGCTGGGAGGGGAAACAATTTTCTGTGCATTTATGACCCATTTTGGGTGGTGAGGCTTTGGAGTTGGGGTCATTTGTTTTGCTAAAACAAACCTTTATAATTTATCTCTCACTTACCATACAGACTCTGTGGGTCCGTGGATATTCCCACAGCCACAGAATATGGCATCTCTCAACTAAACTAAGCCTTCTAGCACTGAAGTTTGAGCTATTTCTCTAAACTTTGAGAAAATAAGATATGTAGGTTTGTTTGTGTCTGTTTGTAACTATTTTGATGATTTCTCAGTGGTAATAATTTGAAATATTATTGCTTTTCTACATATAATTTGCCTATAATATAATAGCTAAATATATCCTTTCTCTCCAACACACAGGAAAGGCTGCTGCTGGAAAAGATGTCAACTCATGGAAGAGTTCTGGGATGATTTTCCTGTCTCATAGAGCATTTTGCATGCAGCATATGTCTTAGCCTTTTTATAAGAGGCCAGGTGTGTAGGGAGAGGTAATAGCTTCTATTAACTGACTGATGTGCTAGGGAAAATGACACATTTTCAGGTACATACATCCTTGACTTTCATTGTGACTGAGTACCAGAGGCAATACCAAAAGAAATGAACGACCAACCACTGAAGGCTGGAAGCTAGGAATACCGAACTGAACTTTTTTTTGCCTTTATTCAGGAAATTTACTCCAATTACCTGGTTGGGGGGATACTGCATGCACCGAGCCAAAAGTTGATTAATGTTAATTTTAGAGCAAACAGACAGGAAAGGCCAATGTGCTCCACAGCTAAAAATATACTTTCGTTGAGGGACATGACATCTGTGGATTTACAACCCAGTAATTATTTGTGAATAATGATTAGCTGTCCTTATATAATTAACTTGTAAGGCTTCAGTAGTGGCTGGTTTTCCTTAAAGGTACCAGTCAGTGTTGACTTTCAGACCAGAAAAGCTAATCTTGAAACATCTATAAACTTAGGTGTTCCTGCTTTCCTCATTGATAACAGCTGGCTAATTTCTCTAGGACATAGGACTGTGTAATAAGGCAAGGTTACTTTAAAATGATCTTCACAAAGCTGCAAACACTTATCTTTGTGTTGGGAGAAAAACCTAAAAATTCAACTCTGATGAATTATGGATTTTGCTCTGACAAGCTGTTCGCTAGCTTTTTTCCAGCTCTGAGGGCGAGCATCAAACAAACAGAACACCACTGTTCTTAGATATGATATAGAGCTAAAAGCAAGAAAGGATTATTTCATAATCTGAGGCATGTGATTTCACTAATGTTTCCTGCACCGCACTCAGGTCTTGCTGTAGAGCTAGAGCATGCCTCTTAGTCTGGGGTTTTCATTTGATGGAAAACCATGTTCTTCATTAAGCTGGTTCCAAACCCTCATTTCTCCCTAAGGAGGTATTTATAATCAAATACAGGGTATTCTCGGAGACTGTACAGCTCCAGGAGTCCCAACCCCCTGCAGCAGTGGAGTTGCCGGAGGGCTCTGTGCCGTGTGAAACGGTACATCATAACATCGTAGAAGAAGGCTGGAAACTGGTCACTGCTCATGGGAGGAGAAAGGCTCCTACTCCTCCTGAAGACCTGAAGCTGAAGAACAGGTTTAGTGCCCTCCAGGATGAGGAGGAGATGGGCATGGCTGCCAGGGAAGTACCTGGGACAACAGACCCT
>NW_020450218.1:0-1213 GCF_003343035.1 Apteryx rowi | reverse complement strand
GACTTTGGCTCTATGGTGGGACTCAGGGATGGACCCAGAACCTATGGGTGGACCCACAGATGGACCTAAGACCCATGGTGGGACTCAGGGATGGAGCCACAACCCATAGCGTGACCCACGGATGGACCTAGGACCCATGGCGTGACCCATGGATGGACCTAGGACCCATAGTGAGACTTGGGGATGGAGCCAAGAGCCCTGGTGGGACTCATGGATGGACCCAGGAGCCACTACAGGACCTATAGCATAACGCAAGGTCCATGGTGTGACCCATGGATGGACCTAAGACCCATACCGTGACCCACAGATGGACCTAGGACCTACGGTGGGACTTGGGGATGGACCCAGAACCCATGGTGGGACTCATGGATGGAGCCACAACCCACTACAAGACCCATAGCATAACCCAGGATCTACGGTGTGACCCATGGATGGACCCAGGACCCATAGCGTGACCCACGGATGGACCTAGGACCCACAGCGTGACCCATGGATGGACCTAGGACCCATGGTGGGACTCGGGGATGGACCCAAGAGCCCTGGTGGGACTCATGGATGGAGCCAGGACCCATTACAAGACCCATAGCATAACCCAGGGTCCATGGTGTGACCCATGGATGGACCTGGGACCCATGGCGTGACCCATGGATGGACCTAGGACCTATGGTGGGACTCAGGGATGGACCCGGGACCCATAGCATGAACCAGAGATGGATCTAAGACCCATGGTGGGACTCGGGGATGGACCCACAACCCATAGCATGACCCATGGATGGACTTAAGACCCATGGTGGGACTCAGGGATGGACCCAGGACCCATAGCATGACCCAAGGATGGACCCAGGACCTATGGATGGACCCACGGATGGACCTAGGACCCATGGCGTGACCCATGGATGGACCTAGGACCCATGGTGTGACCCAGAACCAACCCTGGAGCCCATAGCACAACCCATGGGGAGACTCTGGACCTACAGCATGACCCATGGCCAACCCTGGGACCCACAGCATGACCCATGGATGGACCTGGGACCCCTGGCGTGACCCATGACCAACCCGGGGACCCACAGCAAGACCCATGGATGGGTTTTGGCCTTATGGTGGGACTCAGGGATGGACCCAGGACCCATAGCATGACCCACGGATGGACCTAAGACCCATGGTGGGACTCAGGGATGGACCCAAGACACATGGTGTGACCCATAGATGGACC
>NW_020450217.1:0-1108 GCF_003343035.1 Apteryx rowi | reverse complement strand
CCAGTTGTTCATGTCCTCAATTTTACTTGGATCCACGGATTTTGGTATTAAAATTGTTCTACATTGTTTGATCCCATCTGGGATCCTTCCGGCCAGCAGCCATAGGTTGAACTTCAGCCAATTGGCTGCCCTGAGGGTCCTTTTTAATAACGTCCCTCAGGGAGAGGCCGTGTGGTCCGGGAGCAGAGTTCTTATTCATTTCCACGATGTATTTCAAGACCTCCTTTGGGGAGATCATTTTCTTGAATGCAGAATTCTCCGCAATACCAGCGCTCTGGAAAGCACCCAAGCCAACAAATGGGGATCCCTCTTCCCACTTCCTCCAAAACGAGCCGTATACCTTGCTCATTGGAAGGGGGCCCTTCAGTGCCTCGATGCTATCCAAAATGATACCAGCGAGCTTCTTGCAATCTATCTCAAAGAGCCGCTGGTATCGGAGATACAACCCCCTTCTCACCACCCTGTTCTTCATCCACCTCCTTTCCTCCCTCACAGGTGTGGATTTTACTTGGTGCTTCCTCTGTTGTTTCAATTTCGCTATGGCGATCTTCCCCGCCAGCTCTGTCAGCCACTCTACTGCCGATGCTTCAATGACTCTCCGGGCATCCTCGCCATCCTCTAAGATCCTTCTACATGCGATCATTTGGCTTGCCGGCAGGGAACCTGCTCGTATCTTCTCTGCCATAATCTTCCTATATTCCATTCTTATCATCTCACCCCTCTCCTTCTCCACCGGGGCCTTCCCAATATGCACTGCTGCAGCTCTTCTTGGCAGTGCCGCTGTCTTGGTACCAGCCGCAAGCTGCTGTCTTTTATCACTGATCTGCTTCGCCGTTTTTGTGGGCAAATGTTCCCCGATCAGTTTATTAATGAAGCGCTCAGTCTTAACTATTTCTTCCAGCTCTAGCAGTAGATCCATCTCTTCCTCCGTCCGGCAGCTCTTGTGCATTTCTCGCAGGCTCTTTCCCTTAGGTCGAGTAGCTTCAATCCGCTCCAGGTTCCTAGTTTTTGGATGCATAAGTCTTTTATGCTGTGACATGCAGCTCTTGGTTTTAAACTGCTGGTCTCATTCCCCAGAACGCCATATCCCAGGTTCCTCCGGGGCTTC